>NW_004956279.1:0-3685 GCF_000276665.1 Chinchilla lanigera
GTTGGATGGAACATTCTATAAAGGTCTACTAAGTCCATATGCTCACAAGTTTGGTTAAGTTCTGTTATTTCTTTCCCAATTTTTTGTCTAGTTGATCTATCTCTTTATGACAATGGTGTGTTAAAGTCCCCTGTATGATTGTGTTGCTACTTATTTCATTTTCCATGTCTTATATAGGTGGGTGCTCCCATATTTGGTGCATAGATGTTTATGATTGTTATCTCTTCCTCTTGAAGGTTTCCCCTCACAAATATGCAGTGACCTTCTTTATCTCTTTTGATTGTTCTTGGTTTGAAGTTCACTATATCTGCAAACAGAATAGCTACACCCACTTTTTTCTGCGTTCCTGTCGCATGGAGCATTGTTTTCCATCCTTTAATTTTCATTCTATGAATTTCCTTTTGAGTTAAATGTGTTTCTTATATACAGCACATAGTTGGATTTCGTTTCCTGATCCACTCTGCTAGTCTGCTTCTTTTGGTTGGTGCATTGAGACTGTTCACATTGATGGTTATAACTGATATGTACTGGCTGGGCATAGTGGCGCATGCCTGTAATCCCAGCACTCAGGAGGCTGAGGCAAGAGGGTTGTTGTGCATTCAAGGCCAGCCTGGGTTACAAAGTGAGCTCAAGGCCAGCCTGAACTGCATAGCAAGACCCTGTCTCAAAAAAACCAAAAACCAAACCAAAACAAAACAAAAAGAGCCTGGTATGTACTGGCTTATCTTTGTCATAATATTTTCCTGCTGTTGGAGCCTCCTTTTTCCCTCTGTATAATTGCTTGCTCTGCTTGGTGGTTCCTTTCTGTTGTTCTTCTTGAAGTTGTGGACTGTTTTATCTCTTCCTAGAATATCTTCTAGTACTCTTTGTAGGACTGGTTTGGCATTCATGAATTTCTTCAGTGATTCTTTTTCATAAAAATATTTTATTTCTCCATTAAATTTAAAGGATAGTTTTGCAGGGTACATCAATCTGGGTTGGAAGTTGTTCTCTTTCAGTACCTAAAATACTTCACTCCAAGCTCTTATTGCCTTGATGGTTTGTGTTGAGAAGTCTGTAGTGATTCTGATGGGCTTTCCTTTATAGGTGATCTGTTTCTTTTCTCTAACAGCTTTTAATATTCTGAACTTTTGTTGAGTTTCTAGGATCTTGATCACTATATGTATGGATGTAGATTTATTTTGGTTATGATTAACTGGCGTTCTATATGCTTCTCTTATCTTTTTTTTTTTTTTGCGGTACTGGGGATTGAACTCAGGACCTTGTGTTTGCCAGCCAGGTGCTTGTGCCACTGAGCTATATACCCAGCCCTGCTTCACTTCTCTGTATGTCTGATTCTTTTTTCATACCTGGGAAATTTTCTGCTATTATTGCTGCAAATAGTCTTTTTATGTTTTGTGTTGACACCTGCTGTTTCATTGATACCTATTAATCTGACATTATTTTTCTTTGCTTTGTGTTGCAGTTGAATTGTTATTTCCTGGTTCCTTGTTGTTGTTGTTGTTGTTGTTGTTGTTTTTCTCTGGTACCAGGAATCGAACTCATGACCTCGAGTTTGTCAGACAGGCAAGCTAAATCCCCAGCCCCAATCCCTGTTGTTTTTAAAAGATCCCTCCTTTCATGTTCATTAGTGGCAATGCTGTCTTCAAGGTCTGAAAGTCTATCTTCAGCTTTATTCAGGCAGTTTTGCCAGCTTTCAATGGAATTTTTAATTTCCTGACTATCTATTTGAATCTGTTTTATACATTCTTGTTCTTTTCTATATTATTCACTCAAGGTTTCCATGAGTTGTCTCTTTTTTTTTGGTACCAGGAATCGAAATCATGACCTCAGGCTTGCCGGGCAAGCACTTATGCTGCTGAGCCACATCCCCAGCCCCCATGAGTTGTCTATGCTCTTCTGTTTTCTTATCCATGTCATCTTTGGATGTGCTGAACACTTCTTTCATTATTGTTGTCATTTCTTTTTTTATCTGAGACATTATTTCTGATCCGATGTCTTCTATGGCCTGATGGAGTTGTTTCTTTACTTCAGTTGCTATCATTTCAGAAATTTCAGGTGTATGACTTCTAGGCTCTTCTGTGTTGATGTCTCCTGGACTTGTTTTGGGTGGTGTGGAGGTCTGGGATTGCATTTTGCTCCTTCATTTTGTCATTTCTGAAGACCCAGAGGGTCCCTGGAGCAGATCCTCACTGTCCTGATTGTGTGTGAGTGGCAGGGTGCGTGTCTGAAGATCCACAGTGCTCAGTGCAGCTTCTGTGCTGGTGAGTGGTGGCAAGGTAGGGCCCCAGATGCTCCTGAACTTTCTTGCATTCAGGTGGCTCCCAGGTGTGTGTGGGCAGGGGAAGGCAGGGCAAGCGCCCTGGAGTTCCTGAAGCTGTCTGGGGTTCAGTCCAGCTTCCACAAGAGTAGGAGGGATGTAGGTCGTGTTTACTGAGGCTTCAGATATTGCCCGGGACAGAACCTCCTTCCCACACTGGCAGGGGAGGGGTGAGGGTGGACTCCCCGAGGCTGCTGACTCTGTCCAGGTTTCAGCTGAGCTCCCAGGGGGGTACAGGTTGTTCTGGGAGTGACCACCATGGCCCCAGAAGTTGTCCAGGGCTCCACGTGCCTCACACACTAGTAGGGGGGCACCAGAGTGGCTCACCGGGGTTCCTAAAGGTGTCTGGCATTCAGCCCAGCACCCGCAGAAATACTATGTGTGTGGGGAGTAGACATCAAGGCCCCAGAGTGTACCTGGGGCTCTGCCTGCCTTGCACATTGGTCAGTAGCCACTGAGGCTCCAGAGGGTTCCAGGGGTTCCACCTGCCTCTCACACTGGTCAGGAAGGCACAGCGGCAACTCACTGGGCTTCCTGAAGATGTCCGGGATTCAGCCCAGCCCAGGCAGACACACTATGGGTGTGGCGAGTAGCCACCGAGGCCCCAGAGGGTGACCAGGGTTCCACCTGTCTTGCACTGGGGGGTCATTTTAGATCTGAACCGATCACACCAAGCAATCTGCTTCAAGTATGGCTGCCATGTCTACTCCTCATTCACTGCTAAAGCTCTTCTAATCCCCTACATAACATTAGAAATTAGAAGCTGGGTGTGGAGGTGCATGCCTCTAGTCCTAGCACTTGGGAGGCTGAGGCAGGATAATTGCTGTAAGATGGAGGCCAGCCTGGGCTACATAGTGAGTTCAAAGCCAACTGAACTGCATAGCAAGACTTTGCCTCAAAAAAACAAAACCATACAAAAATTTACACAAAATCCAGATTTGGGGTTTCTCTGAAAACAAAACCAAACAAAAAGAAGGAGGAATCTGGCAGCATGGTGCCTGCCTTCTCTGTGTGGAGCTTTGCATTACCTGCCCTCATTAGAGGAGCCCTGTGCTCCGTTCAGCCTCCCTGACTGCCTCTCACTCACACATTCTCCAGCTCTATAGACCTGTTTTCTATTCCTGGTCTGAACTGTTACACCTACACTGTATTTAAACTTTCTCTGAATTTTATAAATATATTACCAGGTGTGTTGATGCATGCCTGTAATCCCAGCACTCAGAAGGCTGAGGCAGGAGGATTGTTGTGAGTTTGAGACTAGCCTGGGCTGCAAAGTGAGCTCAAGGCCAGCCTGAACTATATAGCAAGACCCTGTCTCAAAAAGACAAAAAACAGTTGCAGGCAGGAGGGTCCCACAGGGGTGTC
>NW_004956279.1:4205-5557 GCF_000276665.1 Chinchilla lanigera
AGGCGTGCGCCACCACGCCTGGCCGCAGTAAAGTGTTTTTACTCCAGAATTTTAGGAAGAATAATATGTTGAATCTATGAAATTAACCAAAGTTCATTTTAGGACTGTGTATCGCTAATGTTATCTCTTGGGGATATTAATTAAATTCTTTTTTTTGTTTTTTTCTGGTATGGGGAATTGAACTCACGACCTCGTGCTTGCCAGGCAAGCACTGTGCCACTGAGCTGTATCCCCAGCCCCTAATTTCTTCTTTTCTTATTTTTTGGGAGGTGGGTATATGGGGAAATGATTGAACCAGAGCCTTGTCCATACTAGGCAAATGTGTACTCTTTTTTTTTTGGTACTGGGTTTGAACCCAGGGCCTTCCACCAAGCTACCACCTTGTCTCTTTTTTGAGACAGAATCTAAGTTACTAAATTGACCAGTCTGGGGGCTGGGGATTTAGCTCAGTGGCAAAGCGCCTGCCTGGCAAGCGCAAGGTTGTGAGTTCGGTCCCTGGTACTGGAGAAAAACCAAAAAAAAATAAATAAATAAATAAATAAATTGCCCAGGCTGGGCTCAAATTTGAAATTGTACTGCCTCAGCCTGCCATAGTACCATGTGTAAAGGCAGGTGCCATCCTGCCCAGCCCGTTTTGTTTTTATTTTGAGACAGTCCTCCTAAAATTGCCTAGGCAGGCCCAGAAGCTGTGGTCCTCCTGCCTCTGCCTCAGGAAGTAGTTGGGATCACAGAAAGATGCTGCCGCATGTGGCACAACTGAACTCTTACAGGGGGAGGGCAGGGCTGCGTTTCTGGCCCAGGGTCACTGCTCACCCTACTCATTTAGATGTGGACGCAGTCCTTAGTGCCCACCGCTTCCAGCTGTGAAGTGCGGTGCAGGCAGAGGACTGCGTTCTGGTCCCTTCGTGGCTTAGCAACCCTCTCTCATGCACATGTGTCTGTCCCAGGCTGTGGGTTGGGAGGCTGCCTCAGCTGCCTGGCTTTAGGGAGTGTCTTCTCACTGCACAGCCCCTCCCCTCGCTCTGGTTGCAGTAGCAAGGCCAAGCACTGTCTTTTTATAACAGTGGTCTTGCTTTTTAACTGCTTTAGAGGCTCCCACCTCATCGGGATGAGGTCCAGTGAGCTCTTGCAAGGGAAGTGAGCCCAAGCAAGAGTACTCTGAGGCCTCAGCTGAATTACTTTCTCTGCCTGTCCCATATTTATTTTCTTTCCCTCTCTCTTCCTCCCTCCCTGTCCCTGCTGTTAGGGATTGAGCCCAGGGCCTTTCCCACTGAGCTAAGTCTGTAGCCCTTTTTATTTGTTGAGACAGGGTCTCCCTGAATTGCTAAACTGCTCAGGCTGAGTTTGAACTA
>NW_004956280.1:0-5875 GCF_000276665.1 Chinchilla lanigera
GAAAGAATAATGCTCTAATGCAGTTCTAGAAAATAAAAACAAAAATGAATGTGACAGGCACAAAAGTCTGACTGTGCACAGGGGAGACAAGTGGAGAGGAAAGAAAGTCCCAGCATCTCTTGGAAGTGCAGAGCTTACTTATGAACCTGAGCAGACCCCAGAAGTTGTGGAGATTGTCAAAACCCACAGAATCCAAGGCATGGAGAGTGAGCTTGAATGCAATTTGTTTTTAATAAACTGGTCAGTTCAGCAGAACACAGACTGTGCCAGAGAATCTACCTGTATGTAATAGAAAAGTGACATAGCCACTGGAGGCCACTGGGAATATAAATTAACCTAAGTAACTCTGAAAAATAGTGTTTTGACTAGAAATAATAAGACTAAAGACAAAAAGAATTGTACAAAAATACCTATGGTAAATTGGTAATCAGGAGAAGAGACTTCTCTCTCATGGAAGTATGGAATGTTAATTCTGAAATACACATATACATCAGGGTTGAAGAAAGTAAGAATTTCATGAGACCCACTACAGGCTTGGCCCCAAGCATCTGGGTGCACACACACCTTTGGCAGGCAGACCCACTAGAACCCGTGAGATCCAGGACAGCCAATCCCTGGCATGCAGAGTAACCAGTGAGACCAGCAACATGGAAGTGTCTGAAGCAGCAGCAAGGAGCCAGCAGTTGGGCTCTGGAGAACTCCACCAACAGAAGGCCAGTCCCAGACCCCACATCTAGAGGCCAAGATCAGCTCCATACCCAGCACAATTCCCATGACAAATTTGGCTGGAGTACACAGCACATTTCTGGGGACATGGACACTATCACAGAACTGTAAACACCAGAGATATTTTACTACTTTTATTCTCCCTTGTTTGATTGGCTATCCTTTTCCTATCTGATTGGTAGTCATCTTGTTTTGTCTTGTATTTTGTGGTTAGTTTTGTTTTTGGACTTTTTTCTTTTCTCTCCTTTCTTTCTCTGGTTTACTTTTTTCTTTTGTTCTTCTTTTCTTCCTTTCTGTTCTCCTTTTTCTTCCAATTTTTCATTGTTTGGGTTTCTTACCTATGTTTTCACTTTTCTTCTATTGATTCTCCTCTCTTTCCTCAACTACTTTTTGAATTTAAACTTTCAAGTGAGTAAACATTCTCTCTTCCCTTTCTGATTACTCCTTTACATTCTATTTCATTCTTTTCCCCCATGTGTCCTCCAGTTTCCCAAAATTCAGGTGATGATCCTTTGACCTCCAGGCTTGACTCTACTATATTTGACCTCATTCATCACTTTTTTCCTGCCACCTACCAATTATAACCACCCCACACACAAAAGTGAAAATCACTCCACTAATGGGAAAAATCATTGCATAAAAGTAGGTGGTATATGTTTTGTTTTATTATGTAACTTTAGAGTTTGCTCCTGTGGTTGGAAGTAGCAGGTTAATGGGTGTCATAGTTTGTCAATATTTAAGCTGTACTTGAAACTATTGCTATTACTAACTGTACTACATTAGCCAGGATGTCATACATGTTATAATCAGTTTTTCTCCCATGTATAACAATGCTGTGATTGCATAAGGTCATAATCACTACAACAACCCAGTACCAAAGGATTGGGTGATGAAACAAAGAGTAAATTTGCATCCTAATCCTATGAATTAGGAAGGTAGGTTCTTGGTGTACCTATAAACAACCACCTACATTTAGAGGACATCCCCGAGGGAAGCCTCAATACTACTAATAAAGCTATCAAAAGAAATTGGAAAGCATCAACATAGAAAACAAAATAAAATAGAGAACATAGAAAATGACAAGATGCAGAAGCAAAATACAACCCCAGACACCCAGCCCACCAGGACAAGGCCAGAACACGTTGAGATCAATGAAACTGAAAGTCAAACAATGGGACTTTCTGAAATGATAGCAACAGAAGAGAAAAAAACAAGAGAAAAGGGTGATAGAGAAAATAATCTCTCAGGTACACAAAGAAATGATACTTAAAATCATTTTTAAGTATCTAATATATACTATCTATAAGATAGTATAGATATTAGAGGAGACACAGATAAAAGAATAGATGAGCTTAAAAAAATGATGGAAACAAAAAAATGCCCAACATAGGAAAGAAATGGAATTCATGAAATGGATCCAAACAGAAATTCAAGAGATAAAACCTCCATTGAAAGTATACGTAACAGATTGAATAAAGGAGAAAATAGAATATCAGATCTTGAAGACAAAATTGCAGCTAGTGATCATAATAAGAATGATATCTTAAAAATAGCAACAGACCATGAAAAATCAATCCAACGGCTACAAGATAATGCAAAGAAGAATAACATAAGATTTATTGGGGTCAATGAGAAAGCTAGAGACAGCAAAATGCTATAAAAAAAACTCTTCACAGAAATAATAGCAGAAAATTTCCCAAGTGTGGATAAAGAATTTGACATACAAGTAAGTGAAGCATATAGAACTCCAAACAGCCATGACCAAAATAAAACTACACCAAGGCATATAATAATCCAGCTTCCAGAAATTCAGCACAAGAACAAAATATTAAAAGGTGTTAGAGAAAAACAACAGATCACCTATAAAGGAAAGCTGATCAGAATCATGCCAGACTTTTCAACACAAATCATCAAGTCAAGAAGAGCTTGGAGTGAAGTATTTCAAGTCCTGAAAGAAAACAGCTTCCAACCCAGACTGATGTACTCTGCAAAACTAGCCTCCAAAATTAATAAAGAAATAAGATACTCCATAAAAAAGAACAATGGAAGAAATTCATGACCACCAAACCAAATCTGCAAAGAGTACTAAAAGATATTCTAGACAGAGATAAAAATAACCACAATTCCAAGAACAATAACACAAAGAAACCACCAGGGGAGCAAACAATTAAACAGAAGGGGAAAACAGGGAACCAACAGCAGGAAAATGACATGACAAAGATAAGCCAATACCTATCAGTTATAATCATCAATGAAAATAGCCTCAATTCACCAATCAAAAGAAACAGACTGTCAGAATGGATTAAGAAATAAGATTCAACAATATGCTATATAGAAGAAACACACTTAACTCAAAAAGAAATTTATAAACTTCAAATAAAAGAATGGAAAACAATCTTGAATGCAATAGGAACCCAGAAAAGAAAAAAACAGGAGTAGCTATTGTGTTTGCAGACAATGTGAACTTCAAACTAAGAATGATCAAAAGACATAAAGAGGGTCACTAATATACTTGCTAGGGGAAAACTTAAAGAGGAAGAGATAACAATCATAAGTATGTATGCACCAAATACAGGAGCACCCAACTATATAAGACAATTTTAATAGACATAAAAAATCAAATATGCAATAAAACAATTGTGACAGGAGACCTTAATATCCCATTGTCACAAAAAAATAGATCAGCTAGATGAAAAATCAGCAAAGAAATATCAGAACCAAACTAAACCTGTGAACAAGCAGACTTGCAGAAGTTTTCAGAGCATTCCACCCAACATCATCAAAATACACATTCTTCTCAGCTTCACATGGGATGTTCTGTAAAGTACACCATATACTAGCCCACAGAACACGTTTAAGTAATTGCAAAGGAATTGAAATTATCATATGCATATTATCTGACCATAGTGCAATGAAATTGGAAATTAATGTCAAAAAATTGCAAAAACTCCATAAAAACGTGGAAATTAAATAGTACCCTCCTAAGAAACCAGTGGGTCACAGATGAAATTGAACAATATCTATAACTAAACAATAAAGCAGATACAACATATTGGAACTTATGGGATGCAATGAAAGCAGTCCTAAAAGGAAAATTTGGAGTGGTGAATTCTCACATTAGGAAAACAGAATGAGCACAAATAAACAACATAATGTTGCACTTCAAGCTTCCAGAAAAATAGATCAAGACAAGCTGAAAGCCCATACAAGTGAGAAAACTATAAAGATCAGAGCATAAATTACTGCAATGGACACTAAGAAAACAATTCAAATAATTAACGAATATAAAGTTGGTTCTTTAAAAGAATAAATGCAATTGATAAGGCCTTAGTCAACTTTATCAAAAAAAAAGCAAGAAAAGACTCAAATTCATGCTCTGAAGAATGAAAAGAGTGAAACCACTATAGATCCTTTGGAAATTCAGAACATCACCAATATCTACTTCAGAAATCTTTACTTTCATAGGATGGAAAACACAGAAGAAATGAATTCTTAGATATGTATGAATTACCAAAGCTAAATCAAAAAGATATAAAAATTCCAAATAACCCAATATGAGTTAATGAAATTGAAAATGTAATTAAAAACTTACCAACAAAGAAAAACCCAGGTCCTGATGGATTCACTGCTGAATTCTACAAGAAATTTAGAGAAGATTTAATGCCAATACTCCTCAAATTCTTTAATGAATTTGAAAGGGAAGCAATACTCCTTAACTCTTTCCTGTAGTCAAGTATTATCCTGATACCAAAACCAGAGAAACATAAAACCAAAAAAGAGAACTACAGGCCAATCTCCCTAATGAACATAGATAAAAAATTCTCAGTAAGATACTAGCAAACAGAATGCAGCAAATCATCAAGATTATACATCATGACCAAGTGTGATTCATCCCAGGAATTCAGGGATGGTTCAACATATGCAAATCAATAAATGTAATACAATATATCAACAGAGCTGAAGACAAGAATCACATAATCATATCAACAGATGCAAAAAAAGCTTTTGACAAAATCCAAAACTCATTTATCATAAAAATCTTACAGAAAATTGGACTAGATAGTGTTTACCTCAACCTGATAAAAGCCATCTATGACAAACCAACAGCCAACATCATACCAAATGGACAAAAACTGAACGCTTTCACTCTAAGATAAGGAACAAGACAAGGATATCCACTACAACCATTCCTATTCAATATAGCTCTGGACTCATCAGCCAGGGTAATGAGACAAGAAAAAGAAATAAAAGTAATGAGGCTAGGAAAGGAAGAACTGAAATTATCATTATTCACAGATGACATGATACTCTACATAGAAGACCCCCAAAACTCCACCAAAAGGCTTACAGGTTTATTTTCTTTTCATCTTTTTGAGAGAAGGTCTCACTGTGAAGTTCAGGCTGGCCTTCAGCTCACTTTGTAGCTCAGGCTGGTCTCAAATTCACAACAATTCTCCTGCCTCAGCCTCCCGAGTGCTGGGATTAGAGGCATGTGCCACCATGCCCGGCCAGGCTTATAGATTTAATAACCAAATTCAGTAGCATAGCTACATACAAAATCAACACTCAAAAATCAATAGCATTCCAGTACACAAACAAGAAACTCATTGAATGAGAGAAATTAAGGAAACCACACCCTCCACAATAGCCTCCAAAAATGTGAAATACTTAGGAATCAATATAATAAAAGATGCAACTGAAAATTACAGTACTCTGAAAAAGAAGACTGAAGAGGATATCAGAAAATGATATACCTTGCTTATGGATAGGAAGCACCAAGATAGTGAAAATGGCCATACTCCCAAAACTGTTGTACAGATTTAATGCAGTCTTGATCAAAATACCATTAGCATACCTCACAGAAGCACAGAAAACATTCCTTTGGAACTTGTAGGATGGAAACAGAAGAGACCCAGAACAGCAAAAGCAATCCTAGGCAACAAAGGAAAGGCAGGAGGCATCACAATCCCTGGCTTGAAATTACAGTACAAAGCCACTCTGCTAAAATCAGCATAGTACTGGCAAAAAAAAAAAAAAAAAACCAGACCCAAGGATCACTAGGATTAGAATATTCAGACATAACTACAAACACACTCAGCCACTTTATCTATGACAAAAGGACCAAACATGTTCACTAGAAGAAAAATAG
>NW_004956281.1:0-5875 GCF_000276665.1 Chinchilla lanigera
GAGAGTCTGTTCGCCCTGCCCACAGCCAGAGAAGACCCTGGAGCTTCTGAGTGAAAACTGCCTCTCTGCCGCGGGAGCAGGGAGGCCAGGACTCTGTCTGTAATGGTGGTGGGGTCCTGATGCCCGCGCTCTGCCCTCAGGGAGTAGCTGGGAAATACCTGGCTCTCTCCGCGCGTTTCAGCTGGGAACCGTGGCGGTGTGGACGAGCACAGACTCGAGCCCAGGTGTCTAGCCGCTCTCTTTTGCGTATTGCCTGAGGCCTGCCCAAGCCATGATTGTTGGATTCTGGAGGAAGTCTACCATAAGCATTCTTTCTGGCTAATTGAACTTCTAACAACTTATTTGCCTCATTTACCTGTATTTCAAATTCCTTTTCTCTCCTTGGGAAGTTTTCTACTATTGCTTCTATGAACAGATTTTTTTTTTAATGTCATTTGTGCTATTTACTGCTTTTTCATTGACTCTGATCAATCTTATGCTATTCTTCTTTGCATCATCTAGCAGCTGCTGATTGATTTCATGTAGTCCCTTGCTCTTTTTAAGAAATTTTTCTTTTTCTTTTTTTTTTTTTTTGGTTTTTCTCCGGTACCGGGAACCGAACTCACAACCTTGCCCTTGCCAGGCAGGCGCTTTTGCTGCTGAGCTAAATCCCCAGCCCCTAAGAAATTTTTCTTTTCATGATTGCTAACTGCAACCCCGTCTTATATATGTGAGATTCTGTTCTTATGATGGCTCATTCTGCTGTGTATACTTTCAATGGAATTTTTAATCTCCTGGATATCTGTTTGAATCTGTTCCATGGATTTCATTTCTTTCCTATGTTGGGCATTCACGATTTCCATTCTTTTCCAAAACACCTCCATGTTTTTATCTGTATTTGCTCTAGAGTCACTAAGCACATTTATCTATTTATTTATTTAATTTTTTATTTTTTAAAGAGAATAAAATATGATAAAAACACTAGAAATGATACAGAATTTCACTAAAGAAGATGATAGGAATTCAACAGTGGTTGCTATATTGCATGCATATTTTTCAATATAGTCACCATCTCTGTAGCTATCTGCAAAATTATTTCTGACTTGATTTTTTCTAGAACTTGATTCATCATTTTTGTTGCTTTTGCTGTTACCACTTCAGAGAGGTCAGGTGGGTGGTTTTCAAATTGTTTCACCTCATTGCCCCCAGTTTGCCTTTGGTGAGCTGACAGTTTGGGGTTGCATCTTGTTTAAGTGTCTTCTCATTGTGTATTTTTTTAGTTTAATTCTTAGGATGATGCTTGTAAATCACTTATGGCAAGTGGATTTATTGTTAGTATTTAGAATTCTTAGTAAATGATTACTTCTCGGGGATGTTATCTAGGTGTAGCTGGGTTTTGGGTTTTGAGTCTGTTGCAAGATCTTACCTCTTCTCTTTATAGGTGATGAGAAGTTGCACCTACATGGCCCAGCTCCTGGTTCTTTTGCCCGGGCCTATAGTATTGTTTATGACCCTTAGGCAATCTTAGTCTTGGTACACTAGGAAGAACAATGGATTAGAAAAATTATGCCACCTTGGCTAGAATAGTAAATCAGCAATAACAATAGCACCAAACACAGCCTAGAAAATGACAAGCTGTTGTAACTATTAATTTGCTACTTTAACCGTATGAACTAGATTTGTGGTTATATAATCAAGTCTAAAATGAACCAGAAATTTGTATACAGTAAATAATCCCTTATTATGGTGATTTTACCCTTAGAGGAGTAGATTTCAGAGGGGTGAGGAGAGAAAATAGAGAAATGAAAGAAAAGAAAGAGATTAGGGGGAAGGCTGGAGGACAAAAGCAGATTATGCAAACTTTGCAAAACTGGTGAAGACAGAAGGGAAGAGGAAAGGGAGAGATAAAAAGAAGAGCCGAACAGAACATAACAGCAAGAAAACTAGAAACCAGGTAAAATAAGAACATATAAAAATAAGAACAAACAATTAAGAAAAAACAAAACAAAATAAAACCAGGAAAGAAAGAAGAAAAGAAAAAAGGAAGAAAATGAGAAGAAAATGTCTACTTCAAGGTGTGTCTCTACTAGCACTGGTACACAATGTGGGCAGAAAGCATCCAGATCCGAACTGATTAATCTCCGCAAGCCAGTTGTAGCTTTATGGTGGGGTAGTGGATAATCCCACAAGCCTGAACCGTTAGTTCCACTGAAGTTCTGGCTGGTTTCTGGCTATGAGGCTGGAACTTGATTTATTCAGTCTGTATCACTCTGTGGGCTTCCTATTGACTTGAACTCAGCTCCCTGCCAGCTTGAACTGGGATCCCTGATCTCTTGTCAACTTGAACTCAGTGCTCTCACCCTAACACTGGGAGCTGCTAAGTGGAGCTGCCTGTAGCTGTTCTGAGTTCTGAGCTCAGCTGGTCTCGCTCCAAGATGTCTACCAGCCAATTGTTCTCTCGTGAGGGACATCTGAACTGCCGTGTCTGAAACCAGTTGTTTGGGCTGAACTGACTGTCAGTGTCTACTCTCTGCTCCCCCAGTCTATATTCTAATTAAAACCATATTTACATTGTGTCCAAACAAGCACTTGGGCCATGCTACTGAGAATCTTAAGAAAATTGCCCCATATTTGTTCAGGAAAAAGTCACTTAAGTTCTTTCACTCTGGTCTGCTAGCTAAATCATCCCAGCCTGGCCTTTGATGCTGATATTTTCAGTGATGAGAGTGAAGTGCTTTATTACTTAGGATACATTTGGTTGCAAGTAACAGAAAGCCCACCTAGCAGTATCTTTAGCAAGAAAGACTGGATTTTCTTATGTAATAGAAAGTCTAGTGGAAAGCATTTCCAAGTTTGAAACTTGGTTCCAAGTTTGTGGAAAGCAGTTTCACAGTTAACTGTAGCTCAGTTCTTTGTATCTGGAGGCTAATCACAGATTCATTGGATTTGGAGTGGTTAGTGGCCACAAGTTCTTTGACATGCTTCTTACCAAGAGAAATGGGTTTTCTCTACTCCTCTTTAATCTGGGTTGTCCCATGACTTGATTTGACATATACCATGTGGTGGATGCAACACCATGAAAGTGCAGAGGCTGGGCATTAGGAGATCTGCAGCTTCTGGCTTTGTACTGGGAATGCTTTTTAATGGAACTTTACTGCCATGCTGTAGGGAAGCCCAGACTGTCATGTATAAAGGACCGTAAGGTGTCAAACTTCAGTTTATGACCACACCCAGCCAGCAACTCCAAGCCAGCAGCTCACATCAACTGCCAACCACCTGAGTGATGCCATTGTAGATCTGCCAGCTAGCCCAACACTCTGGTTGACACCTCACAAAGGAACAAATAAATGACAAAAAACAAACAAAAAACCACCCAGTCAACTCACAGAGCCATAAGAAAATAAGCTGTTGTTTCTTTAAAACATTATGTGTTTGTTACGTAGTAATCAATGACAAAAACCTTAGGAATAGATAATTCCCTATTCTTCCAAAGTAAATAGTAATTTACATAAGTTAAACCAAGAACAATTTTTATCTGATTTATTTTGCTCAGTTATGTCTTCACAAGGATAGGTGGGATAATAATTAAAAATATGTAAGCATTGTTCAGAAGTTTTCTATTTTGAGATGAGAAGTGTGTGTGTGTGTGTGTGTGTGTACACATTTGATGTACATATAGTTAGTGGTTCATAATTATCCTGGAATTTGTAGCTTTCCAGTTTCTCCCCTCAATCTATCACATGAAGTTTAGCAGTATCACCATAGACCCTTGGCACGTAGCTGTGAGACAGAGAAGGCTTATAGTAGAAAAGCCAGATCAGAATATTACGGTTTATGTCAGGATATTTCCCCAAAGTCTCAAGGGATCACAGGTAGGGCTTTGGGAAGGTGAATGGCTTATGGGGCTTATCCTTGACTTGCTGTTAGGAGGTAGGTCTGGTCTGGCTGGAAGAGACAGGTCTCCTTTCCTGGCTCTTCCCTTCACATTCTCTGCTTTTCCAAGTCACTTTCCTCCATGGCAGACCCTTCAACATGCTATTCTACCCCACAGCCAGCTACAAACTGACTACAGACTGAAACCTATAATCTGGGGAGCCAAATAAACCTCTGCTTCTTTAACTTGCAGGTGTCAGGTATTGTGTCTCAGAGATGAGAAGGTGCCTGAAACACAGAGCCTAGGCCTTCTGATTCTTGGCTTCACACCTCTTCACTTCTCAAAGAATTTTTCTGATTTCTGGTTATTGTGATTGCTGCATTAGGCTTCTTATGAGCACCTTGGACTACATATATCCAACCATCACTTTTCTTCTACCCAGTAACTACACACATTCATGATCTTGATCTAGCTTCTTTTTAACCCACAAATTCTGAGATCCTGAAAATCTGTATGCCTGAACATTATTGTTCATATTAATGAAAACAAATGAGTCTTTTTGTTTGTTTTTGTGGTTTTTTTTTTAGCAAATGAGTTTTGAATTTAAACTTTCTGTAAGTGGTATTACTGCTTAAATCAACTGAAGTTTTAGTGCCTTCTATTCTTCCCCATGCATATATTCTGGATATATGCAGTTATTCTGGATTAGTTCACTATTAGTATTACTTTACTTACTTAACACCAATATTTAAGTGTCTATTTTTAACTTTAGAATGAAACAAAAATGGGCTGATTATTGTGTGCATGAGAGTCAATTTTCCTCCTATCCATTTTCTTTTTGAGAAAATTTGACAATAGGCAAGGAGACATTCTTATCTTCTAATGGAAAGTAGTTTCTGGTTTCCCCTAGCTGAGTTAAATCACTGAAAAATTAGAAACTCTGGAAATTCCATGTGTTAGCAAAATTCATTGTTCCTTTAAGAGTTTGAAAAACTAGCAAGGGTAGCATGGGGGTTGTAGAATCAGACAAATGGGATCGGATATATGGATCCTGAAAGAGGGCTTGAGAAATCTTTATTCACACAAGACCAAATGTGTATTTACTGAAAACAACACATGGAGAGGATGGGGAGCTAGAATGAGCTTTGTTAAGCTAAAGCTTAGAAAATATTGTAATTGAGGATCCACCTGGTGTGTTCAAAGCTGTCTTTTGAGCAGCAACTAATTTTTTGTCTGTGGAGATTGTTCTGTGCCTAGGAATGCAATGGTGTTGGCTCAGTGGTACCTGATTCAAACTACAATTTGGCATCACCTGTGAGCTGTCTCTGTCTCTGTCTCTCTCTCTTACACACACACACACACACACACACACACACAAAGTGCACACATATTACGTTCCAGATCCCCACAGAATGTTTCACAAATATTTCATTAAGTTGCATTAATGATCCTAAGTATGTTCTTATTCTAAATGTGAAACCTTTGGATGTTACTTTACATTGCAAAAGAGACTACTTTTCAAATATGATTATGTTAAAGGCTTTGAGCTGAGGAGATTATCTTGGATTATCTGTGTGGGTTTTAAATTCGACCACAAGTGCCCTTACAAGAGGGAGGCAGAGAGATATTTGACATAGACAAAAAAAGAGAAAGCAAACAGAATATGAAAGCAGAGATTGGCATGTTGCAGCCAGAAGCCAAGGAAGGTCAGTACCTACTAGAAACCGGAAAAGTAAAAGAACAGACACTTCCTTAGCCTGATCGATACCTTGATTTCAACCCACTAAAACTAGTTTGGACTTTGGTTTTCCAGAACTATGAGAGAATATACGTTCTGTTTTAGACCACGTTTGTAGTAATTTATTACAGCAACAAGAGGAAACAAATATAGATATATGGCAGAGCAATACCTCAGCAGAATTTAAAGCAAAAGATTCCATGTAGATACATATACCCCTAAAAATCACTCAGGTAGATACCCCCCCAGCACTGGAATACAATGTTGTTTCTTCAGTTGAAATG
>NW_004956282.1:0-5782 GCF_000276665.1 Chinchilla lanigera
TCATAATCAGTGCACTAACTCCTTTGGTAATGGAAGAGAAAGAAGCATCTGGTTGCATGAGGCACTTCTGAGAGTGCTAGTGGTAGAGGAGCACTCTTCCCAGGATAACTCCCATTAATAAGAATGGGAAGGATGAGAAGAACGCTAGTTTGCAAATCTGAAGTTACCAATTAAGTCAAAAATCATCAAGGGATGCTAAAGCCTGTGAGTCAGTGTTGGGCAGGGAACTGATGGGTGCAAGGTAGCAGAGTAAAGAGGGAGGGCACATGCTCAGGGAGGGGCCCACTGAAGGTACTCAGCCTTACTAGGCTAAGACACACTCTCAACGCCTCTCAGGCTGATGGCCTGCCACGTCAACAACCCCATGGGATGTACGGTATCCAGCCAAGTTCTTGCACCTAAATCTTACCAGCCTTTTTAGCTCTATCCTACAGCTTATAGGAAATCAACAGGAAATAACAAAAACCAGTTAAAGCAAAATGTGAGGAATTGATGGAACATACCCAGAACAGTTAGCAGGGTAACCAAGCTGCTTTCCTCACGTCACTAGCACGAAGACCGGAGACTCTGAATCAGTGCTGTACCAGGAGCAGAGAGCTGTGCGGCCTTGCTGCCCCTCATAAGGATCATGGCTGACATTCCTATAACAAGAGACAGGCTAACAAGAGGGGTACAACAAATTTACATAATCGAGGTCTCCTGTGGCAGGGAGTCTCTGCAGTGGAAGACTCAACAATGTGGAGAAAACTGCTGTTTGCATGCTTAGGCTTGCTGAAGCCTGCGCAGTGTGAATGGACACAAAGTGAGCTGATGGACACAGGCCCAGAAGTCCTGTCTATGTTCATTCTTGGCCTCTCTGCTTTGTCCTGAGCACCAGACAGGTCCACACTGGGAAGAGCTTGAATCAAGATCTTCAAGGCAGAAAGGAGATTGTAAAATTTTATGGTTTACTTTGAGGGAGAAAAATGGTAAGGAGATAGAGGGAGAGGAGAGTGTCAGAGAGGCCTTTCTTTTTTTTTTGTCTTTTCTCCCGGTATCAGGAATCGAACTCACGACCTTGCGCTTGCCAGGGAAGCGCTTTGCCGCTGAGCTAAATCCCCAGCCCATAGAGAGGCCTTTCAATGTCCTTCAGTTCAAAGTACCCAGCCTACCCCAGCGCGACTCTTTGGGATATTGCTCTCGAGTCCCAACATAAACAACAGAAATATAACAGGAGTAACATTTGGACTTTAAGGTTTTAGTAGCCACATTAAAACTGTAGAGAGAGGGGTTGGGGGTACAAGTCAGTGGTAGAGGAAGACCCTGCTTTCAATTCCCAGGATCACTCCTCACAATGGCTGCATGAAATTTAAAAAAGCAAAAAGACACAGGTAAGATTAACTTTAATAATATATTTAACCAATCTATTCAAAATACTATTTCAACATGTAATTAATATAAAATTAGTTTTGAAATATTTTATTTTCTTTTTGTACTAAGTCTTCAAGATCTTATTTTACACATGATTAATCTCAAGTCAGATGCTAAATTTCCATTGGTAATGCTTAATGTGTATTTGAATTTCATAAAATTCATAGTCTTGAAAAATATGACCAGCCAAGTGTTATTACACCTGCTATTATAGCACAGGTGGTGTAATCCCAGCTAATTTGGGGGCTGAAGGTAGAAGATGGAAAGTTTGAGGCCAGCACGGATAACTTAAAGAGACCTTGCCTCAGAATAAAAAGTAAAAAGAGCTAAGGCTATAACTCCATGATAGAGTGCCCCTGTATTGAATTCTCAGTACTGGAAAAAAAGAAAAAGACATTGGTGTACCAAAGTTGTTCCAAATATATTGAAAAGCTTTCTAAAACTGAAAGGAATACCAGAAAATAATTTTCCTTGAACATTCACAGGCACATTAACAAAGCAATTTCTTCTTTTTTAGGAGAATTGACTTAACTTGAAGAAAACACATGTCATTTTCAAGATTACATCATTTTGAATGAATTCCACATGCTTTTCTTTCAACTCCGTTGCATTAACATCGCAAATGAGTACATTCTAGGCTTAGTATGATCGTTACAACTATGACCTCCCTTTGTCATGAGTGGAAGCCCCACCCCTCCTCTCCTCCAGGTAAGGCAGGTGCTAATTGCCCCCCTCCAACTCCCCCCCCCAGGATGCTTCCTCTGCTGCCCCATTAATTCTTCTTGGTCCGGGCAATGGTGTCACCTCCCTCTTGCTCAGGTTTAACCAAATAGTTCCTTGCAAGCTCTGCTTCTTGACTATCACATATACATCTTTAACAGGAAGTCAGTGGGGTGGGGAGTTGGAATTGTAAGAGCTTTTGTTGGTTCATTTTCTAAATATGATATGAGAGGAGGAGGTTAAAATCGCCAGCTGAACTAAGTATGACGTGAGAGAAAAGATAAAATCACTGTGGTGCTCTGTAGTATATTGAGGTCAACCTTCGCTAAGGACAGTCCTGTGACACAGGCCAGTGGGAAACATTAAATGCATCATGTGGCCAGTCTATTTCTTCAGAAATCTTTGACTCAGAGAACAGGTTAAAGTTTGACTGGGTTTACTTTGTTTATTTGACCTCAGAGACACCTCCACGTGGTCAGTTTTGGATTGTTGTCCCCGCGGTGTATCTGAAAGCCAATATTTGGTATGTGCTCATCCGTCCCCCTGGCTGGTTCTGTGCCTACAAAGATGAGATGCAGTTTACAGAACCCCAGGCTGAATGGGCAGTGGGTGTCCTTGGATTGATTCGGGTTCTGGACAGCAAATTATTACAACACAGCACAGAGGGAGAAGAGATTCTGGTCAGCTTCCCACCTGCACGAGCCCCTGTATTTCCATATCCCCTGAGCTCCTACAGCTCCCAAAAATCACCCTCCACACCATAGTCCTCCTTCCTGAGGCACCTAATGCGATTGTTTTTATCACATAGACCTGGAATTCTAACCCGTGATTCCCATGTGCCAAAGTGTGTGCATTTTCTACACTCATAAGCAGAACCACGTGTCCAAATTAAGTTTTCCAGTGACTGATTTTGAGGGGGTGAGGTGGGAGTGGAAGGAAGAAGAGTTTTTTTTTTCTAATAAAGCAACCCAAGCTCAGAACAATGTGGCTTGCACCTTGCTCTGTGGGTTTTCAATTTTCTTGTTCCACTGTTCATGTTCTACTTGCCCTACTATAAGCGTCCCTGAGCACCTGCCTAGTGCCAGGTGGTGTGCAGGGTCAGGCAAAACCAAGACACCTAAGTGTCCTGCTGCCCTCAGAGTCCCATGGCAGAAACAGGTTGAAAGAGAGGGAGCAAATTGTTCAGAGATTATGCTACATGCCAAGAGGGAGGCACGCAGATGAAGGGATGGAGTGGGGTCAATGAGGAAGCCTCCCAAGAAGGTGACACGCAAATCCTGAGCAAGTCCACCAGCTTGGCTCGGGTTGGGTGTGCTAGGCTAAGTGAACAGCAGGCCCAGGTGTCCCCCTTCAGGACACAGCCACCAAGACTTTACTTTGGGCCACTAGGCCTCACCTCTTAAAGGCTCTACCGCCCCTGCCATGGTGCCAAGCTGTGGACTAACCCCTCTACACACTGGCCTTTGGGAGACATTCCAGACCACAGTATGGGAGGAAGCTTTGTTTTGAATTTCATAGAGTTATGTATCTGGAGCTCTTGTGCTTGTGCCCAGCTGGGCATGTGTGGTATCTCTGCTGTCTCACGTTAATATTCTACATTGGTCATGGCAGTATGGGATAGGGCTTCCTAGACCTCCCATTATGTTGCAGGAGCCAAGAATGGAGGTTGGCAGCCTGGAGCACACCTCACACAAGGTGGTGCTCAAGTGCACCATCTGCTCAGAGAGGACTCCTACTTCTTTCTGTCTTTTGAGTCTTGGCTATGAGATGAACAGCCCTTTCTGCCATGTGGGTTGAGCACCCACTGTCAGGCACTGTGCCATCACAGTCCTAAAGCAACAGGCCAACTGGTCACAGACTGAATCCTCCATCACTGGGATCCAAAGTAAACTTTTTCTTATTTTTAAGTTATCTCAGATATTTTGTTACAGTGATGAAGAGCTAACACAGTTCCCAACCAGCTCAAGGGCTACATGGGGAAGGGACCATGGGAGCATGGCATGGGGTCAGTTTGAAATGCCCCCACCTCTTAGGGCTGCTTGGGGAGAGGTTGTAGTAGCTGTATTGGCTTCCAAATGGGCAAGTTAGGTAATTTCTATGGCTTAACTCTAAAGTGTCCCACATATGCTCCTGTGTCCAGAAGTAAAGTTTTTGGAGAGTAATTGGATCATGGGAGTGATACAGGCATCAGTGTATTAATACAATAATGAGCTCATAGCTAAATGTGCTCTTCAGAGGTAGGGCCTGGCTGGGGGTGGGTCACTGGGGGTGTGAACTGGAAGGGTGCATTTCTGACCCTGGCTTCTTATTTTTCTGTTGCTGCCTATTGTAAGGTGAGCAGCTTTCCTCTGCAAGGTCTTTCCCTGATGCTGTTTTTTGCCCTGGAGCCAGCCCACCATCAACCAAATCCTCTGAAACCATGAGCCAAACAAACCTTTCCTAAAGTTGAGGGTGTCAGGTATTTTGTCCCAGTGACACAAAAACTGACTTATACAGCACTGACATGTACTTTTTTATAGTTCTGAGGTCTGAAATCCCAAGCTCAGTGTGTTAGCAGTGTGACTTCTCCTGAGGTCTCTCCCCCTGGCTTGCAGATGGTATCTTCTCCCCATGTCTCTTCACATCGTCTTCCCTCCGTAATGCATGTCTCTGTGTCCAAATTTCCCTTTTTGTAAGGACACCAGTCATTTCGGAGTAGGATCCACCACCGAAGTGACATAATCTTCATTTGGTGAACTCAGTAAACACCTTGTCTTTAAATACAGTCACAGTGAGAGGTCCAGGGGGCTAGGACTCCAAAGTGAAACATTTTTGGAGAGGGAAATGGGGACACAATTGAGCCTGTAACAGTGGTTATCCATGGTCTCTTCCTGGGTCTGATTGTAACTTCCTTCTCCCCTCTCATGCCCGTGTTATGTGGCATATGCTGACAGTCAACTGTCCACATAGCTCATGGCTTTCAATCTTTCTGAACCAAGCTGGAAAGGGCATGATCATCCTTCCAAGCTGCACACGGAGGCTGTGGGGGTAATAGGCCTACTCTCAGGGAGGACTGGTGCCCACACTGTTTGTGACAAGTGGCTGTGTTATGTTAAGAGGGGTGTGGAACTGGAATTCTTGCTGTCACTGCAGCATTGGAAGATAAGAGTAGGATCTAGGAGGATCTGTGGAGGTCTGAGTGGCTGCAGTATGGACTGTGCTGGGTATAATAGATGGGCTTCTTCTTCTCCTGATGTTTGAAAACTGGAATTTGCATTTCTTAGATGTCCTTGAAGCACCCCCAGTGTTGAGGTTCCTGGAGCAGCTGTCTACATGAGGCTGCAAGTGAGAGGCAGCCACACACAGAGGTTTCAGGGGTCTTATCTTTCTGCCAGCACAGAACACAAAAGTGGTTTTGTGCAGAGTGCTACTGCGGATGTGGCAGCCCATGTCCAGCAGGCAAATGCTGAGGGGTGCACAGAGCCCTGTGGGCTGGCACCTCTGGTGATGGTGTCTAGGGCTATGTAGCATCTAGATGTGATTTTTCTGCTCTGTGCAAGTTCTGCAGGTTATGGACTATTCTTTCATAACTTCATTTCTGTTTGAACTTGCAAGAGTCATTTCCTTTTTCTGTAAATCCTGACCAATGTACCAGAGTGGTACAATCCAGGGG
>NW_004956283.1:0-5814 GCF_000276665.1 Chinchilla lanigera
TTTAATAAATGGTGCTGGAAAAACTGGCTCGCCACATGCCATAGACTGAATCGAGACCCGTGTCTATCACCATGCACTGAACTCAAATCAAAATGGATCAAAGATTTAAATATTAAAACAGAAACAGTAAATCTACTGGAAAAGAAAGTCGGTAAGAGTTTTGAAGGCCCAAGGATAGGCCGAGAGTCCATGAACATCAACAAAACTGCATGGGAAATGCTTCAAAGAATCAACAACTGGGATCTCACCTTATTGAAAAGTTTTGCCCATGGGAGAAATCACCAATCAAGTACAAAGAAAACCCACAAATTGGGAAAAAAATGTACCTGACTACCCCTCAGACAACAGACTTCTAGCTAGAACATACAAAGTACTGAACAAAATCAGGCCCCTCTCAAATTTAAAGACCCAATCCAAAAATTGGCATCTGAGGTGAATACATAGTCCTCATGTGAAGAAATACAAATGTCAAATAAATACATGAAAAAATGTTCAATATCATTATCTTCTGAGAAATGCAAATTAAAACATCACTGAGATTCCATCTCACCCCAGAGAGAATGGTTATCATCAAGAAGTCAACCAATAAAAAATGCTGGCCAGGCTGTGGGGAAACATGAACACTTCTCCACAGCTGCTGGCCGTGTAGACCGGTGCATCCACTGTGGAGATCTGTCTGAAGATTCAGTAAACTAGGACTAGAGTTTCCATTCAACCCAGCTATTTCCCTTTTGGGTATTTTTCCAGAGGACCCAGAAACATTGTACCACAGCGATGTACGTGCACCCATGTTTATAGCTGCTCAGTTTGTAATAGTTAAATTATGGAAGCAACCCAAATGCCCATCCACTGAGGAATGGATAAAAAAGATGTGATATTTTTGTATAATAGAATATTACTCAGCTATATTGAAAGATAAACTTGAGGCTTTCATCGGTAAATGGATGCAACTAGAGTCCATACTCATAAGTGACATAAATCAGACCTGCAAGTACAAACATCATATTGTCTAACTAGTGTAGGAACCTGAAAGAGTAAATAAAATCTGAAAGGTATAGTGTTTATTATGAAAGGGAAGGAAACTGCTGAAAGGGAGGGAACAACTGGGATGATGAAAAAGAGAAAACAAAAGCAGGGGGAAAAATTCTATACATATACACACTCAGGAGAGCTGAGAGAGTCATACACTGACTTCTGTTACTTTCTTGCGAGGAACAGTTCATGTTGAATTATTTGATCCATCTTACATGTCTATATTTGTTTAACTGAGCAACCAATTTAAACATAACAATATGTACTACAACAACCATTGTGAATTATCTACGACCTTGTCTGAATTCTGAGTTGCTTCTATTGTTTGGATGTTGTTTTGCTTATCTCTGTTTGTTTGCTAATGTTTCTTCATTCTTTATCTTTAAAAATAAAAACAGCTGAATATTTAAATTGAGATATTTAATAGGACTGAGACTTTAATATAATATACAGAAGATTCAGCATGCAATAAAAAAATCTTTCATCAGATAAAGAGCAAAGAAAATCACAACTTTAGTGAGAAAGTCAATTCAGACAGAAAATGTATTCAAACTAAAAATGAAAAGCAAAAAAAGAAAATCTGAACAAATGTGAATACAAGACAATCCATTTCTAAATAATCCACTTTTCAAAGACAGTCTCAGAAGAAAATTTAAAATAGTGTGGAATGAAATTTAAGTGGAACAAAATATGTTAATTGTAGTTAAAGAGTGTCATCAGAGGAAAAACTGTAACCCTAAGTGTTTACAACAGAAAACAAGGAAAGGTCTCAATTCAATCATCTGATTTCTTACTTCAAGAAACTCTACAAAGAGGAAAATAAATGCAAAGCAGGGTGAAAAATGGAAATAACAAGAAAGAGAGCAGAAATTGCAGTGAAAAAAAAGGTTCTCCTTAAAAAACTAATGAAACAGCCAAAACTTTAAGAAGACAAACAACAAAAAATAAGATATAGATCACCAATGTCAAGAATGGACCAGTCAATAGTCCCAGCTACTCGAGAGGCTGAACCAGGAACATCACGAGTTCAAGACCACCTGGGGAAAATAGCAGGAGACTCATCATAAAGAAGGATGTAAACTAGAAAGGAAGATGCAGAGGAAGGGAAAGGAGTGTATTATTACATACTCTGCAGCAATTATAATATAGTAAGTGAGTACAGTAATAACTCGGTTCACGAATGCTTCTCTTTTGCAAGTGACTCCATTCCCAAACAAAAGCATTTGGCAAACTTTTGCTTCCATTCCCAAACTCTGCACTGGGTGACAAACATGACCACAGCCACCTTCCCCAAATGATACAATAAATGAAGTTTGTAAACCGAGGTACCACTGTACTCTGCACTTTACTGTCATGAAGTTATCTCTTCTATTTTAAAAATAAAAGAACGACAACATATTAACAGAAAGACACCCATTTACAAAATAGCACAAGAACAACACAAGCAATACTGAATTGCGGAGAAGGTCACAATAAATTAAAATGATTGTTGGGTTACATACTGATATCTTCAAAGTGGTTACTCAGCAGTACTGCTCAAAAGTAAAGAGTAACTGGAATAAGGGAAAACAGAAAACAAAAACGGGGAACACTATGTATATATGTATATACAGGAGAGCTAACATAGCTGTCCTACTGAGTTCTATGGTCATGAAATTAAACAGTTAGTAAAAATGGACCAATTCCTTGACAACTACCAGAAGGTAACCAATTTGAAACTGAAAACCTGAAAATACTAACACCATTAAAATAATTCATAATGTAAAGCTCCCCCTGAAAAGAAACACTCCAGGTCCAAATGGTGCTACTGGAGGAGTCTAACAAACATGTAAAAAATTACCAAGTGTTTATAATCACTTCCAGAAAAGAGGAGAAAATACTACTCAAATAATTAATCCAATATTATGCTGATAGCAAAACCACACATACAGTATTAATAAAGAAAATTATACACCAACATCTCCTATAATCTCAAACATAATATCTGCCAACATAGTTGGTCTGGTGGTACACGCATGTAATTCTAGAATTTGGGAGGATGAGGCAGCAGGATCGCTGTGAATTTGAGGCCAGCCTAGGCTAACTAGTGAGTAAAAGGCCAGCCCACACTACATAGTGAGATGTGGTCTGTAAAAAAAAAAAAAACTTGTAAACAAAATATTCATTAACATAATGCAACTAAATTACATACCATGATGAAATAGAATTTTTTGCAGGCATATAAGGCTTATTCAGAACTTGAAAAAAATGCAATAGACAGTTTTAATAACCTAAAGAAGGAACATGATATGCTGCTATCAATTGACATGTAAAATTATTTCACAAAGTCCTACATCCATTCACGATAAAAAAAGACACAAAGTTCGAAATTATATCAATTTGAGAGAGTATATCAACAAAAAAGCCCAGTGCTAACATCATAGGTAATGATGAAAGACTGAATGTTTTCATGGTAAAACTGAGAATAAGGCAAGGATGTCTTCTCTTATCACTTTAATTCAATACAGTACTAGAAGTTAGACCTAGTGTAACAAGACAAGGAAAACAAATAAAAAGCATTGCAGATTTTTCAGTTGCCTATGTACAAAATCCCATGCAGTCTATAAATAAAACATGCTTAGAATTTATAGGTGAATTCAGGATAGTCACAAGATACAAGATCCATGGCATTCCTGTATAAAACACAAGAAAGAAGCAGAAAAATATAAAAATGATATCTTTATAATTATTGCAATAAAAATGAAAAACATGGGCATACACTTTAAAAATGTAGAGCATAAATACACTTAAAATTACAAAAAGTCAATGAAAGAAATCAAAGAAGACAAATATGTAGGAATCAATCTTCAAATTAATGTGCATAATTTTAATGTAATTTCTGGCAAAATCTCAACAAATTTATTTTAGACATAGGTAAGCTTACGCTGAAATTTATGGGGAAAGCCCCAGGGGCCTAAAACAGCTAAAAAGATTGTGACAAAGGAGCATAAAGTGTGGAGGGGGAATCACTCTGCCCAAAAGGTAGTAAGGTTTACTATACATTACAATAACTAAGAAAGTGCAGTATTCAGAGAGGGAGACACATAGCTCAATGGAGTAGTTAAGAAATACTCTTCCAAACTTATCCTCCACAAAAACCACAAAAGCACCTCAAAGGAGGAATTCAACAAATAGCAAGTGATGGTCAAGTGATTGGACTTCCACAGGCAAAAAGAATCTCAACCGAAACTTCATACCTTATACAAAATTAGCTCCAAATGCACCGTGGACTTCAATGGAAAACATAAACTTATAAAAGTTTTAGAAGAAAACCACAGGGATCGAAGGCAAAGCTAATCAGTGTTCTAGACAACACCAAAATCACAATGTGTAATACAGAATACAATTGCTTCTCATCAAAATGAAAACTTTACTCTATGGAAACCCATGCAAGACAATAAGGACAATAAACAGACTGGAAGAAACTGACAGCAAACCATACAGCTGACAAAGTATCTAGAATACAAAGAACACTCACACTCAGTAGTTAAAAAATCCAGTTAAAATGTGGGCAAAACATATTGCACTGAAGAGCATACAACCGGGCGTGGTGGTACACCCCTGTAATTGCAGCACTTGGGAGGCTGAGACAGGAGGATTGTTGCGAGTTCAAGAGACCAGCCTGGGCTACAAAGTGAGCTCAAGGCCAGCCTGAACTTCATAGTGAGACCCTGTTACAAAAATACCAAGAAAAGATACAGAGATGGCAAATAAGCACATGAAACCATATAAAACATCTTTAGCCATTGAGATAATACAAATCAAACCCATAATGAGATATCACTACACACGTATCAGAATGGTTAAACTGACAAAAATTACTGGTACTAAATACAGGGAAAGATGTAGAAAAGCTGAATTGCTCATACATTATTAGAGTTAATGTACACTGGTACAGCCATATGGTAAACTGTTTGGCAGTTTTCTATAAATTAAACATGTTATTATCATATAGGCCAGTAATTGTACCCATGAAGAATTCATGCCAGAGAAATGAAAGCCCTACTGAAAACTCTGGACATGAAAGCTCTTAGAAGCTGTATTCAAACAGTCAACAAAAAAGAAATCAAGCAAACAAATAGCCAAAAGCTGGAGGCAGCAAAGGTATCTTTCAGTGGGTCAAGCATCAACAGTGATAGCGAATGCTACTCAGCAATTAGAAAGAAATGAGGTATTGATATATGCAACAACTTCAATCAATTTACAGAGAATTAGACTAAAATTTTAAAAGCTCACCCAAAAGAGATATATATCTTATACTTCCATCCACATAAAACTTTTCAAACAGCAAAATTTTAGAAATGTAAGACAGATTAATGGGTTTGTGAAAGGGAAGTAGTTGTGATTATAAAAGGGCAATTCAGAGATCCATATGGTAATGGAACTGTTCAGGAATTTGACTATAGTAGTAAATGTGCAAATCTACACAGGTGATGAAAGCATATAGAACAAATATACACACAAACATACCTTCCAATTAATTCAAGTAAAACTGGAGAAATGTGAGTAAGATGTGAAGGTTATAGCAGTATATCTCATTGTAATATACTACTTTTGCAAAAGTGACTATAGGAAACAGGGTGGTGAGTCCATGGATTCTCTGTACACCACATTTTTTGGCCTTTTTTAATTTTGAGATAGGGTTCTGATATGCAGTTCAGGCTGGACTTGAACTCACTTTTTAGCCCAGGCTGGCCTCGAACTTCTGGCAATCATCCTGCCTCAGCCTCCTGAGTGCTAGGA
>NW_004956284.1:0-5794 GCF_000276665.1 Chinchilla lanigera
GTGAAGGAACTTCTCGGGTCACGGTCACACAGAATGGGTGTTCGCACAATCCAGGACAGAGCTGCCCTCCTACAGTGGCAGGTGCTCCCTGGCTGACCTCCTGTAACTACAGAGGGGACCTTGCCAAGACTGCACACGGGAGGGGAGGACTTCCTGAGGGGGCAAGAAGCCAACTTTAACCAGCACAAATCCTTCCTTCTCTCCTGTGTTCAGATGTCAGCAACCTAGCCACATTCCTAAGCCCAGCGGAGGCCAAAAATAGACACATCTAGCATTTTTTTAAATGGCTTTATTAAAGGCTATTAGTATAAAATACAACCAAGTTACAAGTTGTCAGTAAGAATGTATTATTTTTGAAAACGTGTATCAAAGAAAGGGAGGTGCGAGGAAACACAAGATGCTCCTGACACCCACAGGCTGCGCCTGGCCGGGGACAGGCCTGCTGCTCCCACGGGGCAGACCAACTCAGCCCTGGGGCCAGGAGCCGGCCCAGCACCGCGACAGAGCTGCTTCTGAGTTCTTGGGGGAGCTGCTGCAAAATGCAGTCACTGGGGCAAGAGTGAATCCTGAGCTGAGTCCCAGGGGCTGACTCCAGTGGGGGAGCGTCCACAATCAGCAGAAAAATGTGTATTTCTAAAAAAATAAATATAAACTCCTGGCTTTAGAAATGCCATTATGATGTATGGGAGAGGGGACACATGACAAATGTAGAGCCTGATTTCCGCGGACACTGGCATAGACTCCCCAGAAGAGAAAGAAGCCGCCTCTGCTTGGACTCTGCCCTGTGCTGAAGGGTGATCTGCAGGTCGGGCAGGATGGGGACTTGTACTTCCAAGAACAAATGAGCAGGACACAGCACCCTCCAGAATTCCCCCTCTTCAATTTAACACGTGCTTTACAGAGCCTGTGCCCTTATGCATCACTACTCTGAGAACAAATCCTGTGGGTGCTGGGCCCAGCAGGTACCGAACACACAACAACTCTCAATGGTCCCATCTATACCTATCAAGTCTGAGGCTCACCTGACGGGGACACAGATCAGTGAGGAAGTAGGAAAGAATTAACTTCTGCCAAAGGGCAGGCAGAGCGCCCTGAGCAAGTACTGTCCTCCCAGCAGCACACAGACTTCCAGAAGGAACCCTTGCATGGGGCTTCTTGGTTGGTGGCTGCCCTGGGGGTGGAAGTGCAGGAGGCGGCACTCGTGGCTCTAGGACAGCGCTGTGCCCCAGGGTGACTGGCACCCACTGGGCTGTGCCAGCTGGAACTCCCAAGCTCTGTCTCCCCTCACCACCATGCAGGCAGCCTCTCTCTTGCATGTATCAACCACACTTAAACAGTACAGAAAGAGCCTCCCCGTGTGGAGCCGCAGTCTGTCACTAACACAGGCGGGTAAGCCCCAGCCCTGAGGAGCCACATGAGGTTTAGGGACATGAAGCTACTGGCAGGAATCAAGTCGAATGCTGGCAAAGCCACAGCATGGCAGACACTTGCCCTGAGGTGGGGGTGGGGAGTTGCCAAGTATTTCACCTTGGAGCCAGAGAAAATATTCTGGAAACCTCTGTGGATGGTCTGCAGACATTAACAAGATAACCTGACCATTTGGTACTGAAACCCCATTTACTGGCAGAGCCCACTGGGACTAAGGCTTCAGGTAAGGAGATCGCAGTGACGGAGATCACACCACACTGCGCAGGGCTTGCAGCTGCTGCCTCTTGCAGGTGCACCGAGTTCAGGGCCACTGGGCAGGGCACCGAAAGGGCCACCTGGGGAGGAATCCACTGTGGAGACAGCATGGAGCTCCAGGGGACACTGCTGGGTTTCAGAGACACACCTTCCACTTCTGCAACCCATCAGGGCTGGCAGGTACAGTTCACCACAATGTGGCCTCAGCAGTTCTTGGGATGAAGGACAGCCACAGCCCCATCCTACACAGAAGGTTGTAACAGCAAATCAGAAGGCCCCGTGCTCCAGCATTGCTTCCACCCACCCTAGCTCCTGCAGTGCCCAGTGCAGGGACAACCAGCAGGTGCAGGTAACAGGAGCTCCTAGAAGGAAGCAGGTACAAAACCAAAAGAAATGGTTTCACCCGGTACTACATCTAGATATAAAACAATGAGAAACTGATACAAAGCTTCTAAACACATAATTCTTTTTAAACAATGACCAATACTTTGAATAATCATGGGGCAACTCAAAGACGATGTCTGCCACGTGCCACCGGATGCTCCTGGAAGTGACAGGAGGGTGTCAGGTGGCACACAGCACAGGACTTGGCTTTAGCATGAATCTTTCTACAGCCACAGCCCACGGCCGATGTCATCATGGCTGAGGACATCTCTGAGGTCACCCACTGGAGCAGAGGAGGATGAGACAGAATCACGGTAGGACGTCTGTGATGTGGTCAGAAAATTCCCTGTGCAGAGGGAAAACCGGTGGAGCTGGGAACAGAAGTTTTATTTACAGGATTTACTGAATTCTTAATAGTCCTTAAAAATTTCAATTGTAGAACTTCTGTTATCAAATCACTAAAAATAGTGTATGTATCTGGTTTTACCAAAAAGGGAAAAATCTGGCAATATTTACCAGTTTCCAAAGGATTAAGAAAAAGAGTAGAGAAACCAGGAAAATAGACAAGGCAACATCACCCTTCTTATCCTCCGCTAGCACAGCACTGTGGAAGGTGTTCTGGGGTTCTTGGCTGTATTTTTTTTTTTTCTTGGCCTAACAGTTTACCAGTTGTCCAGAAAATCAAATCCTGTCTTCAAGACAACATTGCTTGAGCTGACCTGTAGAGAGACAAAGCACTTTTTCAGTTATGCAGAATCTAAAAACAGCATCTCATTTAAAATGACCCACATGAAATAACTGGCTTCCCTCATAGGGGCCCCTGACCTCAATTTATCTTAGTGCTGGAGACCAGAAAAATGACATCAAATTTGATCAAGCTACACTGCCCAGTCCAGCCCCCTTGAAGCACAACTTATAACCTCCTCACAGGGCAAGAAGAGAACAAAGTGTTTCTTTATGCCTAGAAATCTTCTGTTTCTGAATGACACTGTAAAGTGAGCAAGATAAGACAGGTGTTCTTTCCAGTTCAAAACACACACACACACACACACACACACACACACACACACATCGATGCACACACACAGTGAGGGCACAACAAAAAGACAAGAACTCTGCACAGCTGAGGGACTGAAATCTAAGAAGGGTGGAAAGCTCACATCTTCCCAAGCACACGGAAAGTAGAGCAATTTCCTAGGCCCTGAGATATGAGTGACTTCAAGGGTTTGGGGTGCACATTGCCTGTTGTACGAAGTCACTATAGTATCAAATTCTAGACAGAAAATAGCTTGGTGGCTGCCCAGAGCTGGGGAGAAGGAGTAGAGCTAAGTGTTTAGTAGGGACAGAACCTTGGTTGTGTTCTGTTTTATTTTCCCTATTCTATGCTACGGATAGAAGCCAGGGCCTCATACATGCTATGCACAAGCTCTATCACTGAGCTGCATGCCAGCCCGAGTTTCAGTTCTGGAGACAGAAGGCGCGATAGTTGTACTGAGAATGTACTTAACGCCACCAAATCCCCACTTAGTAGGAGTTAAAATGATAAATTTTATGTTACATGTATTTGATCAAAATTTTAAAAAATTTTTTGAATATATCAAGAAAAGAGTAACTACAGATGGCCAAAGAGTCCCAAGGACAGAGGGGCATGGTGACACTGACAGGGAGGAGCCCCTATCTTGAGCTCGTGAGCCAGCAACGAGCCAGGAGCCCTTGGGCACACGCAGGGCACAGCCAGACCTCTCAGGTGTGCCTGCCACCCCACTACCAGGAGTTCCTAGCTCCAAATCACAACCTGGTCCCACAGACGGGCCATCAGCTATGCAGGCAGCTCCCACCGCACAGGCCCCTCAACGGAGGCAGAGATCACAGACCACAGGAGTGTTCATGCGCTGAAGGGCATCTTCCTCAGCACCGTACGGCCCTATCCCAGGCTAGCACAGAGGCAGGTGCTGCTCCCAGGGGCCCAGGGCCCTCATGTCCTCCTCAGGTCTTGCTTGTCAATGGGCTCCTTCGCACCTTCCTTCCTTCCTCTTGAAGGAGCCTTCCAGAAAGGCTGGGGATGGACAGGACATCACTGGCCCAGGCCACACCAAGCCACGGAGGTGAGCAGAGCCTTGTCATGGTCTCATAGAAGAAATGCTCTCAGATATGGGCTGTGTTTCCCATCCAACAATGCCTCCATGTGAGGCCTCCCTGAAGATAACAACTATCCTACTTTTGGTTTTGTGTAATCTGCCAACACAGAGCCATTTAAAGTTAGGAACAAATGTTCTGTCTTCTCTTTGCTGTCTCCACTTCCTAAGCGACAAACTGCTGGGTGAGGATGATGATCACTGCTGTCACCAAGAGCTCGGAGGACATTCAGAAGCCAGCGACTGTTCATTCTCCATGACCACCCACCTCACCCACAGGACCTGATCCTTCCTCTGCTACCCCCTGTACCCCGGAAAGGAGCTCCTTTCTCTGAGCCCCATCATACCTGGAGAGGAACAATGTCCTCCTAGAGTTCTTGTGGCTGAGCTCTGGGGTCCCACCTGTGACCCTGGACCTCAGAGCACCTGTGGGACCCCTCCTAACAGTCCCCGCACCGACCACCATCTCCACATACTGGGTAAGAGGGCAGTGACCATACACCCTGAGATGAGTTAGGGCTGCCACCAGCCCGAAGTCCTCTGAGGAGAAGGGAGGGAACAAAGGAGGGTCGGGAGAAGACAGTGCAACGCCAGTCGCTGGCCATGCCTTGGGGTCCCCCTCAGCTGCCCCAGCGCAAGTCCCTGGCCTGACACAGCCTTGATACTGAACTCTCACCTGTGTAGGCTTGGGCTCCAGGAACAGAGCATCATCCTCATCCTCATCCTCCTGCACAGCGTCAGGAGACAACGGCTTCCCTGGTGGTTCACAGGGGGTGACCTCGGGTAACACACTGGTGGAGCCCTGGACGGGCTGGGGTCTCTCACACTCCGTGCTTGTGCTGGGAAGGACTCGCTGCTCCAGGCGCAGGGCCTTGGCCTCCCGGTCCTTCGGGCCGGGATCCTGCCGGTAACAGGCAGGCAGCACCTTCTCCGCCTTCTCCATGGACTTGATCTGGCTGGGGGTCAGTGACTGGAACTCAGCCTCCGACCCCTCCCGGGACCGCTCAGCATTGATCTTCCAGAAGGATGCCTCCTCTTCCTTCCGGGCTGGACCCAGGGCATCCAGGCTGGAGGACCTGCTGCCCTGTGAGGCTTTGGGTAGCGGCCTTGGCTCACTGGTGGCCGTGCCATTGCTGGGCTCCTGGATGGATAAGGAGGCGATGCTGAACTCCATCTGACTCTGTGATGGAATGGGGAAGGACAGAAAAGAGAGAGCAGGCCTTAAGATCCACTGGAACAGGCAGGCCAACTCACACACAACTCCCAGCTGTGCATAGACATCCCAACAACACAAACCATTGTCCATTTACTAGAACTTTCTGTCTGTCCTGAGTGGCTGTTTTCAGAATGGCCCTGGATCACCTGAAACCAACCTGAGGCCCCACAGGTATGAGCTCCTCTGACGCCCCCCTCACCCCTGCAACACAGCAAAGCTACCAAGGCCACCTCAGGCGGACCCATGGAACCACAGCTGCCCAGCCTTGCAGAACAGGCCATCTACACTCCAATCATTTCTAAAGTCAACCTAACAATCTCCCTTCCCCAACCCTTTCATTCCCTCATGCCTCTCTTGCTTTTTAAAAAATGAATAA
>NW_004956285.1:0-5814 GCF_000276665.1 Chinchilla lanigera
TTTTTTTTTTTGAGGCAGAGTCTCATTAAGTTGTTAAGTTTCCCAGGCTGGCCTCAAATTTGCAGTTGTTCTGCCTCAGCCTCCCAGAGTGCTGGGATCACAGGCGTGTACCATCACGCCTCGCTCTGTGGCTGCTTTCATGCTGACAGTACAACAGCAAGCAGAAACACCGAAATGACACCCAAGATTTGGAGACAGATTTATTTACACTGACGGCCACTGATCGGGATCATTTCCAAAATATCAGGCCCTGATCTCCGGTGGTCTAGGGTTTATACTGCACAAGCAGAAAGTACGGAGGCAGAATGGCTTGTCAGCAGGGGACTGGTTTATACAATGTGCATCACAGTGACCAGCTGTTTCTAAGAGACCAGAAGCAGCCGGATCTGGAACAGGAACTATTACCTGGGCAACTGACAAACTGAAGTGTACTGGCTGGGGGTGGGTTTCTGCTACAACAACGGAAAGCTGGGTAGTGTGACAGAGTCCTGGCCTTTATGGCAAAAAAGCATGCTGATCCCTGCTTCAGTGCTTCATCTAAGAGCTGGACAATATTTTCAGAAGCAGAGATCAAAACCCACCCCGGAACAGCCGTGAGCTTCAGTCAGGTGGTGTTCAGGCTTCCCATACACACTGTGCCCCTCGAGCACGACAGTCATTTGGAGGCCCTGCCTCGCCCCGTCTGGTTCAGAACAGTGGCCCCTCTGCTTCTAGAAGGCCAGGCCCTTACGTTCCTGACCCTGTTTTGGGCTACTGTCACTAAGCATCGCCTGGCCTCGGTCCGTTTTTCCATCAAGGGGCAGGAGAATCCCCCTGCCTAGGAAGGTGTTGGGGTGGGACGGCGCCCGCTTTGCTGCGGAAGTTTGCCAAAGCTTTCCTAACGAATCAGATGGTTCTCAAACCACACAAGGTGGCTTCCCAAGGACTGTGCCTCTGCGCCAGCCCAGGTGGGCTCGGCAGAAATAAAAGGCCATGTGTGGCTGCCTCGTGGCTGTGCTCCATCACGCGGAAGGCCAGAAGAAAAGTGTCCAGAATGACAGCTTTGGCTGGGGATGGGCAGATCTTTCAAGGCCATCTGGGGAAGGAGGAGGAGGAGGAGGAGGCGACAGGGGCCAGCTACGCTCACCCCCAGAAGGTCACCATCAGAAATAGGAGAGCGTCTGACAGAGCGCGTGGCATTTACGCCAGCGCTGTGCTGTAGGGGTGAGGGTGTGTGTGGTCCCTGAGCAGAAGCACAAAGGTGCAGAAGTGGGGAGGCCAGAGGAGAAGCTTTCATTAGGAAAGCTTCTGCCCCAGCCGCCTGCTCTTGTCCCTAGCGGTTACAACCCGCCAACCTGAGGTCCCTCGAGGTTGCACTCGCTCTTCACCACCGGTGGACTTGGAGGCCTTGCCCTGCAGCCCAAGCCATGGCACTGTGAGTGCTCCACTCGACAGAGGACGAAGCCCACGCCAGGCAAGCTCAGCCGCCCTGCCAAGAGAACCTTTCAGTGGCAGAGGAGGGACTGGCACCAGATGCCTCCTACTCCAGGCCTGGCCTTGGAACCGCAAGCCGCACTCTCAAAGTGTGTCACACAGTCCTGTGGTATAAATACGGGACCGTGATGGAGTCCTCCAGCTTTCTCCAAAGACAGGCTTCCACAGACACTGGATGCTCTGATCCGCAGGAAGGGTCCTCTTAACTCGGAGGAACCCAGCACTTCCTCAGGTGTGTTTGGCCGCAGCATGTACCCAGGGTCCTGGGGACCATGCTTTGAGAACGGTGTCCCGCTACCCCCAGGTCAGGGCTCTGGGGACGGCGGGGCCCAGCAGTTCTGGGGGACGAGAGGATCTAAGGTGGCAGGAATTCTGGGGGAAACTGCAGACTGGTGGGCAGTGGAGAGGGAGAGGGAGGCCGGGGAGAAGGGGAAGCAGGACTGTCAATGGCCGGTCATGGTACAGATACCAAGGCAGAGAAGGGCAAAGGCCGCGTCGTGTTGGCAGCTGGGTCTCAGTTTAGCTAACGCCGAGGCCCGTGCTTCTGCCCCCCCCCAGGAACCCTCTCTGGGGTGGTGGTGTTCACAGGAGGACCTGGAAGAGCTAAAAGAACTGGGGGCCAGCCAGGTGGGGACATGTCGGGCAGGAGGACTGGGGGCTGTGTTCCCTGGCGAGCGCTAGTGCTCCCTCTGCCATAAATAAATCTTTGATGTGGCTGAGCAAATGAAAATTACAATTTAATGTCAATGCTTAAATAAGAAATAAGAGTTTGGCTCTTGCTTTTCATTGCTGGTGTGAGTCTGGGCTCTCCGGGGGGTCCTGCAGGCGTGGGGCAGAGGCCCGAGAGCCTCCCTGGCCTCCAGGGGGTCGCTGGAGGTGCCCGAGGGCCCTGCCCTTGCTGTGGCTTGGGGGCCAGCACCAGGTGGTCCCACACACAGATGGGATGAAACAGGATTCATGGATTTGGCCACCTGTCACTGTTTTGAATGTTTTAGATGTAAATCATGAATCCACTTTGATTTCAGGTGTAAATCATTAATTTGTGTTGAATTCTAGGTCTAAGTCATTAATTCCTTTAGAATCCCCAGCAAACCACTAATCTGTTCCGGACCCTGCAGGGCAAGTCACTGAGATCTGCGCCCGGAGCTCCGTCCTCCAAGGGTGCCCAGCCAGCTTCCTCGGGCTCCCCCCTCCCAGGCCCGCCAGTGTGCTGGACACAGAGAGGGTCCACTGACCACACTGACTGCAGGCAGCGTTTGCCGAGCACCTACTATGTGCTTGCCTCAGCGGACCATCCTGCCCCTTCCCCACCGCAAGCGCATCCGGGGCTTTACAGATGTTTGGAAAGGCATGCCGACTTGTGCCTGTTCTATTAATAGGACATGTTTGTGCCGAGCCAGTGTGGAGGTGTGGTGACCTCTGAACTCCGGCACTGGGGTGTCGCCTGATGCTGACAGCCTGGCTGATACTGGCTATCTGGACACTTCCATTGCCTCAGACAGAAGTGAGCACCTCGGGACACAGGTCGGCATTTAAAACGTGAACCGCAACAGTGCACACAAACACAGCCAGTGCACATATCCACCCAGTTCATCTTCTCAACAGATAGTTTCTGAGCATCTCCTAGGGATCGGGGAAATTGGGTATTTGGCACCAAGGAAAATGGATCTAAATATCTAGCCCAGCGGAGCTGACATGCCTGGAGGTAAAGGTGGGCAATAAAATAAATCATGACATAGAGCATCAGGAAGTGGTCAATTGCGAGGGAGAAGAATGAGGGAGGAGCGGGTGTGTGTGCTGCACAGTATGACCAGGGAAGGCCTTGGGTGAAGAGGACAGTGAGCTGATTACAGGAGGAGAAGGAATGGGTCATGGGGAGATGTGGGAAAACAGTGTTCTAGACAGAGAAGAGCAGGTGCAAAGGCCCTGGGGCAGGTATGTGTTTGGGTCAGGATGGCACAGCTGGGGCAGAAGCAGGAGGATTAGGGAGGTGGCCACTGTCAAGGCCCAGGTAAGTGACAACACAGTGCAGAGCAGAATGGTGTCAGCAAAGACTGGGGGGAATGCTTAGAGTTTTGAAGGCCGAGCCACAGGATTTGTTCGTGGGGAGCACAAAGTAGATGTGCACTGATACATTTTCCACCCCCAGGGCCCAGGACAGGCCTGGGCATGGACTGGCTTTAACTGGCGTGGCATGAATGAATAAACCAATGAGTGAGACTGGGAAGATGAAGAGGTGCCTGAGCTCATCCTTCCAAACTGCAAGCTTACAACTCAGTGTGACGGCCCCAGCCGGGGTCTGCACTGCAGGCTCCCTTGTGGAGCTGTCTCTGGTGAGGACAGGGCCAAGGATCCGCCCAGAGGTCCCGGCCTGCGTCCTGGGCATACCCATAGCAAGGCAGGAAACACAAGCCACCGTGGGAGTGAAGAGACTGCTTTTATCTCGGCTGGTGCCTGCATCCTGCTTACCCAGGGCCAGCCCTTCCACCTTTCTGAGCCTCAGTTTCCCCATCTGTAAAGTCCAAGTGTCAGACTACAGGCCCGTTTGTGCACCGCGTCTAGTCCCCCGGGGGGCGGGCAGCCAGCCAGCCTGACGGTGTCCTCCAGCAATTGGACCCTTGACCCGGGCGAGGCCAAGGAAGCCCGCCAGGCTGTGCCTGAGGGCTGGGGCAGGGGAGCAGAGTCTGGTGGGCAGGAGAACCACTGTGCAATTTTCTTCTAATATTTGTAATTATCCCCAGGCTAAAAATAAGACGCGGAGCAAAGTGTTTTCAAATGTCGGCGTTAAGAACACTTTTTATCTGACATAACACGGGGCCCTGAATGCATTTATGTCAAGCTCCCTGGGACCCCATGGGCGGTGCTCCACACCAGGGAAGCTTTCATGGCTCCAAAGCTTTGCAAAAATGCAGCGTCCCACAAGCGAGGGCTGGCAGGCCTGCCATGAGCAGCAGTGTAATCACCAATTACGTCCAATCACAAACCACTGATTTTATAATTATCAAATGAAGTTCTAACTTCTCACCTCCGCGCAGTGGCAAGTAATATAATCTCTCAGTTCGAAAAAGAAGCTTTTTTTTCCTTTTTCTTTCCCCCACCCCTTTGCCTCTCCTCTTTCTCTTCTGGGGAAAAAATTTTTTTTTCCAGGCCGCCACGTAAGACTGCATTTAAATTGCTTGTCACTCAAAACAAAGGCGAACCGCTCATTTGTAATTCACCAGCCACCTGAGCAGACTGGCTGTTTTCCTCTAAGCATCCACGCACCGGAGCACAAAGATCATTTTTCTATTGTTAAAATTGTATAAGCTGGGGCTTTTTTTAGCAGCGAATACACAATTTCACTTCTCTTCCGAGGGCTGCTGGCATAAAAGGGACAGGAGGCTTTCTTTAGTGCCTTACAAATAAATTTTGCTTTGGGGTAATAAAAAAAAACTACAGGCTCGTATAATGAACGGAACACCTACCACTTACATGGCAAGGCCACACGCGTAGGTGGGGGCAGGACTGCAGTTGTGCTTCCTGCCGTGCCCGGGGTGTGGCCGTGGATGGAGCTAGGCAATAGAAACCCACTGTCACGGGCTCCGGGGAGCGTCCGCAACTGGGTTTTCTTGCGGGTGCTGCTGCTACCACGGACATGGCGGACAGGCACCGTGCCCACTGGCCGCAGAGCCGTAACAGCCCAGGAGTTGGCACTCCGGGCCTGACCTTGCCAGGCGGAGGCGGCTCCCGCCGGGTGTCTTGCTGGCTACCTTACCTCTGAGGGACAAGCCCTAGATGACTGCTATCAATCCCATACACGAAGCCACAGATTGTCTTTAGCCATTTGGCCCACCTTCACCGATGGCTCAGTTTTTCTGCATAACATTAAATCACAATACCTTCCGATTTTAATCCAGAGCTTTTTATAGAATACAAAGACCTTTTATGGGAACAAGCACATCCAGGCCTCCAAACAGTCCCTGGGGCAGCTCTGGACAGGAGGATGGTTCTGGTGTTGGAGGCTTGGACAGGATGAGACATGGCTCCCAGTCACACAGCGGGATAGAGGCAGGTGTGGATGGAGGGGCTAGGCGTGCCTCTGCCCTTAGACCTGGTCATTCAGCAAGGAATTTGGGGCTAGAGTTTGTGTGGCCCCCCCCGGCCAAAGTGGGTGAATAGTTTGCATTTTGGGTAGTTAGAACAGGCTCAGCAGGGTGTGGTGGTGCACGCCTGTAATCCCAGCACTTGGGAGGCTGAGGCAGGAGGATTGTTGCAAGACCAACCTAGGCTACAAAGTGAGTTCAAGGCCAGCCTGAACTGCATAGTGAGACCCTGTCTTTTAAAGAAAAAAAAAAAAAAAAA
>NW_004956286.1:0-1030 GCF_000276665.1 Chinchilla lanigera
CAAAAGCAGCTGCTTTTTCTCGGTCTCTTTGTTTTCTCTCCTTGGCCTCCTCCTCATCATGGCTATAGAATACTGAGGAGGCTATTCTTACTAACATCTCAAGTGAGCCATCTGGGATGAAAGCCATTTTTTATAGCTTTTACTCTCCAGCTTCCCATCACATTGGGACCCCACAACCAGTTAGTGTCCTCTCCCCAGCTGTCAACACAGGCAGCAGGAATCTTGGTGCAGACCTCTCCAGAGCTCCATGAGCTCCTCCACCACAGCCTGTACTGTCAGGGGAAGAATAGCTTCCAGGGGGTCTCCCCAGGTATTGCTTAAGGTCCTCCTGGTTTATAGCTTCCAAATGGCTCTCATGATGCCAGTCCACTAGACCTCTGACTCTTCGGGCTTAGGCTGTATTCCCATGTTCTCTGAGTCCTTGTTCAGCAGCTGCTCCTCTGCTGACTCTGGACCTTTTTGATTCTCAACAGCAGGGACAAGAGCAACCCATTGTGTGGCATACATTCCCAGGGGTTTCTCCATGTCAGAATGATTCATGCAGGTCCATGGGTGGGCCTCCATAGCCGGCGCATGGTGGGCCAATTGTGTCATTGCTTCTCTGTTCCACAATAGTTCTCAATTGCTTGGCAGCAGCTGGCCTGAGGGCCAGTGCTCGCTGGCATGTGCCACCATGCAACTTCCTGGGCACAGGGGGCCCTCCTCTGGGGCACCTGTAGGGCTGGAGGCCAGCTCAAAGGCTGGTGCTCCATGCCACGCAGCTTCCGGGGCACCTGTAAGGCTGGGGGCCGGACCCCTGAGAAATTATTTCTGATTTGATTTTTCTAGAACTTCATTCATTTGCTTTGTTGTTACCACTTCAGAGAGGCCAGGTGGGTGGCTTTCAGAATGTCCCAATTCATTGGTCCCTGGGGTTTGCCTTTGGTAAGTTGAATGTTTGGGGTTGAGTCTTGTTTAAGTGTCTTCTCATTTTCTTTTTAGTTTAATTCCTGGGTTGATGCTTGTAGATTGCTTGTGGTGAGTTGCTTCT
>NW_004956286.1:1922-3355 GCF_000276665.1 Chinchilla lanigera
GATAGCTTTCTTGCAGAATACTAGATAATCTCAGTGAGGCTACACCTTTATTTTCCCTGGAATCAGGCTTTATTCTGCCCACGGGAGCTGAAACCAGACCCATTCAGCTGGTAGCAGTCAGTGCCCCTTCTGTGGAATTCAACTCAGCTAGGAGCCACCAGAAGGACCCAGCAGTTGTTGAGTTCTGAGCTCAGTTGGCCCCTCTTCAAGAAGGCCCCCAGCCAATGGCTTTCTCCCACAGACAACTGACCATCAGTACTCACCACCAGCCAGTACAGTCCACCACGTCCATCACTCCATTCCACCTCTGCACTTCTCCGTGGAGGCTTCTGGTGCCACCAGCAGTCACCAAATGTCTGAAAGCCCAAACTTGAGTCCCAATTCAGGGAGAAGGCTCTGCCAGCCACTTCCTTCTCCTTCGTGGAAGTTTCTCTCTTCACTCTCACTGTGGGCTTCAATTCTCACTTCAGACTCCTCCTCAGTCCAGGGGACCCACTTCCCTCCTCCTTGTCTTCCTCACGTTGCTATATTCCAGTGTCTGGATGGCAGCTGTCAGAGAGGCTCTTTCTCTGCTGCTCACCACTCCACCATCTTCCTAGAAGTTCCTGTAAGCCAATCTAATAAATATATATATATATATATACATTGTAGAAAATTCTAACCAATCTAGACTATATTCAAGTTTATGGATTTTTTTTCTTTTACCAGCTCAAATCTGCTATGTAGTCCCTCTAATGAATTTTTGTTATATTTTTCAACTTCAGAATTTCTATTTTTAAGAAATAATTTCTGTATTCTTAATGATATTCTGTCTTTGGCAAATCACTGTTCATTTTATTTGATCTCTTTCTAATTTTTTATGGAAAAAAGGTAAAACCAAATTTTATGAGACCCATGACAGGCTGGGCCCCAGGCTTGTGGGCACACATGACTTTGATGGGGGAACTGACCAGAACCCATGAGACCCAGGAAAAGCTGGTTCTGGGTCCATAGAGAAATCAGCAAGACCAGCAGGGTGGAGGTGTCTGAAGCAGCAATGAGGAGTCAGCAATTGGGCTCTGGAGACCTCCACCAACAGAAGACCAGTCCCAGCCCCCACATCCAAAGACCAAGATCAGCTCCATACCCAGCACAATTCCCATGTATAATGGTTGACACACTGTGTCAACTTGAGAAGTCTAGAAGCTTAACTAAGTAACTCAGCAGTTCTACATCCTAGGGCGTGGAGGACACGCCCTTACCTCTCTAGGACGCTGTTCATTGTGTGAACTTGAGAAGTTTAGAAGTTCAACTAAGTGGCTCAGCAGGAGCCAGGGTCCTCAATTTGCAAACATCCTGAGTCTGTTCCTGAGGAGGGCACAGAGATGGTGTAGGTATAAAGGACCCACCCTAGGGTGGAGAGACTACATACAATATAAGGGAGAGAAAAGAAG
>NW_004956286.1:4835-5940 GCF_000276665.1 Chinchilla lanigera
GAAATGATAGCAAGAGAAGTGAAAAAAACAAGTGGAAAAGGCTATAGAGAAAATAATCTCAGGTAAAAAAGAAATGATGCTTAAAATCAAAGATATTAGAGAAGACACAGGTAAAAGAATAGATAAGCTTAGAAAAATGATGGAAACAAAAAATGCCCAACATAGGAAAGCAATGGAATCCATGAAACAGATCCAAACAGAAATCCAACAGGTTAAAACTTCCACTGAAACTATAATGCAACACACTGAATGAAGGAGAGGGCAGGATATCAGATCTTGAAGACAGAATCATAGCTAATGACCATGAAAAGAAAAATGTCTTCAAAATAGCAAAGGATTATGAAAAATCAATCCAACAACTACAAGATAATGCAAAGAAGAATAACATAAGTTTGATTGGGGTCAATGAGAAAGATGGAGACAGCACAAATGCCATTTGTAAAAAGCTCTTTACAGAAATAATAGAAAATTTTCCAAACAGAACAGAAACTGGCATACAATAAGTGAGGCATATAGAACTCCAATTAGACATAGGCATATAGAACTCCAATAAAGATCTCAGAAATTCAGCACAAGAGCAGAATATTAAAAGCTGTTAGAGAAAAAGAAACAGATCATTTGTAAAGGAAATCCCATCAGAATCATGGAAGACTTCTCAACACAAACCCTCCACTCAAGAAGAGTATGGAGCGAAGTATTTCAAGTTCTGGAAGAAAACAACTTTGAACCTAGACTGATGTACCCTGAAAAACTATCTTTCAAAATTATTTGAGATAAGATACATCCACAACAAAGAACTGAAGAAATTCATGACCACCAAACCAACCCTACAAACAGTACTGAAAGATATTCTAGACAGAGATAAAAATGACCACAATTCCAAGAATATCAGAAAGAAACCACCAAACCGGGCAAGCAATTAAACAGAGGAGAAAAGCAGGTAATCAACAGCAAGAAAATATTATGACAAAGATAAACCGATACATATCAGTACAATACATACCAGTACTATTAATGTAAATGTAAATTCACCCATCAAAAGAAATAGACTGGCAAAATGGGTCAAGAAACAACAAACTACAATATGCTGTATAGAAGAAACACA
>NW_004956287.1:0-5826 GCF_000276665.1 Chinchilla lanigera
GAGAAAAATATTTCAGTTTCTCCCTTACTGTACACAGAGAAAGTATTGAAAAAGGATTTGATAACCTAAGCAGTAACTAATTATTACTTCAACTCTCATTGGAGTATGCTCATGGTGAAAAGCAGATGATAATTATTAAAAACAAAATGTGATGTGTACTATATAGTAAAGACTATCTTCATTTAACTTAGCTTGATTGTGTAAAATCTTTAAAAGCATTATATACTTAGTAATACTTAATTTTTAAAGTACAGAGATAGTCTGGATATATGCAAGTTATAAATATAAAAATTAAAACTATAAAGTTATATGTAATTCATCATGCACAGTATGTATTTTACAACTATCATACACATTTATTTCATATTTTGATTATTTAGTGTATACAGTCATTAGAACAAATTTGAGCTATGCACAGGCTTTTCTCTTGCAATGTAAAATATGCTTATTAAGTAAAACAGAAACATCTTTTTGCAAAATCACAGTTTTTTTTCTAATGAAATCTTTAATGATGGTGTGCGAGGATTGGAGGAAGGAACCAGAGAGCTTTAGAAAAAATATAATTTTAAAAAATAAACAAATAGGATGAATTTGGAATAATAAGCACTTACAAAAGGGTAATGTACCAAGATAAAAAAAACCTAGGTGAAATTCAACTTGATTTTTTTATATACAACTAATTCATCTTGTCAAGTTTATATATTAAGTATAATATACTATATTTTATTAATTATAAAATTGTTGTGGCTTTTATCTAGATATCCTCCCAAGTCCTCATGTGCTCATAGGTGGGACTTTTCAAAGGTGGCAGGATCTAGGGTGTGTGCATGTGGATTAGGGATGTGTGATAACTAAATTAATTAGTTCGTTCAGCATAGTTCCACAACTATGGATCTTGGGGTTACTGAAGAGGGAAGCCTCAGCCTGGGTGTAAGTGGCACCAACCAATGTATTTGTAGCCTGAATGAAATAAGGAAAGGGAGGCTAGCTGCTTTCTGACTGCTATGCCACGGACACTTTCTCTCTCCTCTGCCATGACCCTTTGCCATACCACCCTGCCTTGGAGCCAGCCAACTATAGACTGAAACCTCTATAAACTCTGAACCAAAGTAACCTTTCCCCTTTAACTTGGGAGTGTTGGATATTTTGTCCCAGCAACAAAAAGATAAGAAAGACAAAAAATGGTTAACACTTGGCATCAACGAAAAGATCAGACTATAGAGTATTAGGGATACTACCCATTGATGCATTAAGAGTAAATTCTATTTCTTTATAAGGTCTTGTTTTTGCAAACTCCTGATATAAAAGAGTCCAAGGAACCGAGCGTGGTGGTGCATGCCTGTAATCCCAGCACTCAGGAGGCTGAGGCAGGAGGACTGTTGCAAGTTTGAGACCAGCTTAGGCTGCAAAGTGAGCTCAAGAACAGCCTGAACTGCACAGCGAGACCCTGTCTCAAAAAGACAAAAAAAGAGTCCAAGGAAAGTAAGATTTTGGCACCCCTTGTCTCTGGTTCTGATAATTTTCTCCTTTAAAACCTAAAGTAACTCATTTTATCTCCCAAACCTCAATTACCACACTGTACAAGTTAAACAAACTTATTTCCCTGCTTACCTGACAGCACTGTTTTAAAGAACCAAAGATATTATAAATTTAGTTGTAGAGGACTAATAATTCTGGAAAGATATAAGAATCAGTTTCACCTCCATATTATGAATTGCTTATGTTTTTATTAAAATAACCCAAGAGTGATTAGCAACCATTTATGGAGCACAGATCCCTTAGCACATACCTATGAAAGGCAGGGGCCAGAGGTCTCTTGCAAGTGCAGCAGTAGAATAGCAAGTAGAATTTGTATTTGAAAAAGAAGACAAAACATTGCACAGTGAGAAATAAAACAATCATTTATTATCCATATTAAATTTAAAATACTTACCTGAAATTTTATTAGACTTCCTAGAGGTCTCCTAATGGAGTCATGATGTTATTTTGTGCCTTGGCCAAGGTGTCCAGCAAACAGAACATTAGATAGCTTCAGGTGCTAATGTGTACCCGCAAGCAGAAGGTAGACACAGGGAGAGAAGCAGGGATGGAGGGGAGATAATATGACAGTGTGTTCTCAGGTGACTGCCAAGCATGCAATATGATTGTTTTATTTCCTGAGCTGCTCCTCTGAGAAACCACAGAAGCTACATCTCAGGACCATTCTTTGATGGCAGAGAAAAAAGGAAAAGAGAAATGATTTGCTCTTAGCTCATACCAATCAAAATTTTGCTACAAATGGCATAAGCTCTTGCTAGCTTGAATCTTTGTGTGCCTTGGCTTTGGGTGAACAGAAAGGCCCTGATGCAGAGGCGAGACACTGTCCAGTGACATCTGCACGGAGTTAGAGCCCGCAGCAGGAACTCACAGCTCAGAGATGCAGAAATGAAGTGTGCAGACAGCTGGCTTGCTGCAGATACAGAGATCAGTATATCCCAGGCTTTTAGAGTTTATACTAAAAAATACCTATCAATACCCCCTAGCAGGCTGAGACTGCTGACACTTTCACATCACCGATATGTCCCTAAAGGACTATGAAGCTAAAAAATTTCCACCTACTGCAAGGTATTTTTACTAAGTCATCTGTCATCCAAGTGAAGCACACTTTAGAGTGAGGCATCACAGAAGGAAATAAATCCGTGTCCTGGAGATGGTGGCAGATAAGGGGATTCTGTGATAGCTGCTTCTGTGCTGTGACTCCCCAGTACAAAAGTCTTATTCTCTTGATGTTTTCCTCTTGTGCATGATACTAACTATTTAACATTCTCTTTGTGTGTGTGTGTGTGTGTGTGTGTGTGTGTGTGTGTGTGTGTTGACACAGGGTCTCCCTATGTAGTTCAGGTTAGCTTTGAACTCACTATATAGCCCAGGATGGCCTCAAACTTACAGCGTTCTTCCTTCCTCAGCTTGCCGAGTCTAGGATTACAGGCATTCACCACCACACTTGGCTCCTAAGAACTAAGGACTTAGACTAAGACTAAGACTTAGACACACTGAGGGCCTAGTAAGTTGCTTTGGTTGTTATTTCAAAGAAAGTCAAGAGGAATCTGAAATCATCATGTCAATAAGCAAGTTGTGTACTTCTGCTGTCCAAGCTGAGACCGTGTCTCAGCCTCACTAGAAATAAATGTCCCTCCCTTCCTGAATGCTTTTCAATTTTTGCAATGCTCATCTCTCCTTGTTGTCTCCCCTCTAGACCATTTTAGTAGTTGATTCTGGGTAGACATGGTGGCTAGATTGCATGATTTTTGTAGGGACAGCTGATTCTAAAATATATATACAGTGAAAAATTAAAAGGAAGAGCCAAAATAATGCAGGACAAAGGTTGGAGGACTCATGTCTTACAACTTTAAAACTTATTACTAAGTTATAGTGATATTAGTAATACTAATGAAGACAGATATAAATCAGTGTAAAATAATAGACTCACACAAATATGCTATTGGTTTTCATTACTATAACAAAGTAACTGAAGTTATCAACTTATAAAGAAGAAAGGTTTGCTTTGGCTCCCTCATTGAGACGTTTCAACCTATGGCTGGTAGCCCCATTCTTTGGGGTCCTGGTGGGAACATGTGGTGGAGGAAGCTACTCAACTCACAGAGATAAGGAACTGAGAGACACAGGAAGGGGCTGAAGTTTTACTGTGCCCTTGGAGGTCATGTCCCAGTGACCTAAAACCTTCCACTAGGTCCCTCAGCAAAGGGCTCCCACTCCTTCCCAGCACCCCCTAGGACGAGTATTTAACACATGGTCCCTCAGCACGTCCCTGTTCCACACTATAGTGCATGCCCTGTTTTTAACCAAAATTAATTAATTTGATGGGGAATGAAGCTTTTACAAGTGGCACATTCACATACAATAAAATAGATTTCAACTTGACCCTCACAACTTCCACCAAAAAAAAATTTTTTTGTCTTTTTGAGACAGGGTCTTGCTATGCAGTTCAGGATGGCCCTGAGCTCACTTTGTAGCCCAGGCTAGTCTCGAATTTGCAGCGATTCTCCTGCCTCAGCCTCCCGAGTGCTGGGATTACTGGCGTGTGCCACCATGCCTGGTGACTCCACAAAAATTAAACCATTATTGATCCTAGATCCAAATTGAAATGTTGAACTATGAACATTCATAAGGGAGAGCATAAGAGAAAAATTGTTTTTGTCTGAAATTAGGCAAATAGTTCCTAGATATAACACCAAAAGTATGATTAATAATTTAAAATTGGTAAATTAGTCTTTATCAAAACTAAAAACATTTGTTCTGCAAAGATAGTATTAAAGGGTTGTAAAGACAGGCAAAAACTATGAGAAATCAATTGCAAATCACTTGGACCCTGGGGCTTAAAATTCAACAATGTGAAAACAGCCCATTAACAAATGGTTGAAAGACACAAGAGACACTTCACCTATGAAGATATGCAGACACAAGATATAAGCATCTGTAAGAATTTTTTAACTTCATTAGTGATGGGAAAATGCAAGTTAAGATAATGATGTAACATGACTAAGCCCCAGTCAGAAGGACCCATATAAAACTCATTACCAATACCAAGGACCGGTGAGAAAATAGAACAAAGGGAACCCACCCTCAGTGAACAGTGACAATGTGAACAAGGAATACCTGTCCTTCAGAGTTAGACATGTACCTACCAGAAGACCCGGTCATCCCACCTTAGGTATTTACCTTGGAGACTTTGAACTTCTGTTCTCATGAAAGCCCGTGTGTGAATGTTTATAGCAGCACTATGCATAAGTATCCCAAACTAGGAACCCAAATGTTCTTCAGTGAACATTGAATGGATGAACACACGAGTGCAGTGTACTACTCAGCAAGTAAAAGGAACCAGGTCCTGGGAACCAGGTCCACAACCCTTGGATACACAGAATCACTCTGCTAAGTAAAGGAAAAGCACTTACAAAAGGTTACATAGTTTGAGTTCATTATAAGACGGGAAGACAGCGCCGTGTTGGAAAATGGAATAGAGGTTGCCGCGTGCAGATGCGGAACGGTGAGACGTAAGTGGCAGTAGGAGAGGGTGAGGAGTGATGGAGCCATCTGCATCCTGATGTGGCGACAGTTATTCAAGTTTATGTCCTAAAAGGTCTACAACAGTCCACCAAGAAGTCAGATTTACTCAATGCAAATTTGAAACATCAAAAATTTAAAAATACATGTAGCAAATTATGGGAGTAAAATAATTTCACTTGGCCAAGAAAGATGCCCCTGACACAGTCCCACCACGGTTTTATCTGTGCTCTCTCAGGTACTGTAAGGTGATTTCATTTATTTATTTATTTATTTATTATTTATTTGTCTTTTTGAGAGAGGATCTCACTATGCAGTTCAGGCTGGCCTTGACTCACTTTGTAGCTCAGGCTGGCCTCAAACTCACAGTGATTCCCCTGCCTCAGCCTTCCAAGTGTTGGGATTATGGGCTTGTGCCACCATGCCTGGCTTATTCAGGGTAATTGTTTGTTTTTTGTTTTTTGGTTGTTTATTTTTGTTTTTTTTTTCTGTCTGAGGTGATTTTAATAAACAGTGTTGTGCTGTATTCCTTCCCAAATTCCCTAATTTTTAAATGGATATTTTCTAAGTGGGGAAACTTTCACAATGTAAGAATATAAGCCATATTTCAGGTTCTTCTGTATTTCAAATTATTTCTTTCCAAACATTTCCAATTATTTCAAGTGTTATTAAACATTAAATAATATTTGAAAATCATACTGAAAAAGTAAGACAATCTTTTGAAAACTAATTACTACATTTTCCTCTGGCTCAGAAAAAAAAAAA
>NW_004956288.1:0-5789 GCF_000276665.1 Chinchilla lanigera
CGCGCTGCCCAGCGCGCTGCCGCCGCGACGCCGAACCCGGAAGCGCGGTCCCGGCGCGGCTCGCCCCCAGCTTTGACCATATATAGTCAAGCGCTCGGCTAGGCGGCTGCGGCCTCGTGAGCCTGCGCAGACGGCGCACCCTCCCGCTCCGCCCCGCCCCGGAAGTGACGCCACGCCGCGGCCCTTGAAATGGAGGCGCGGATCGCCAGCAAGTGCCTGCTGTTCGGGAGGGTTCTCTCTGAGTCAGTTCGGACGTTGGGAGGGACGGGAGGCTTTTTTTCGACCCAGCGTTCGCGGAACCTAGCCGGGGCGTGTTTAAACATTGCATCCCCACAGAAGGAGCGGACGCTTTTATTTTTCCCCTACTGGGCATGACTTAAGAGTCGCATTTTCAAGAATCAGGAACTTAAGAAGCAAAAGTTCCGTTTAGGAAAAACAGCTAAGAAGCCTGGAATGGCAACGGGCGCCGGTACTGAGAAAACCAGGGGATTTTTCATGAGGAGGCAGAAGGGAGAGGAAGGCGCAGGGAAGGGGAGAAGCAGGGAGAAAGTGCTGGTGCTGTGAGCCTCACGTTTGTGGGGGGCAAAAAGGGGAAGGAGGAAGGGCAAGGAGGGGGGAAGGCAAGTATCAGGTGACTCCTGTTTGTGTTTAGCCCTGAAACCCAGGGGAAACGTTCTGAAGAGGGCGTCTTTTCTTTAAAATCAAATCTGCCAGGCCGTCCTGCCCTGCTCTTCAGCGTCTGAGGGCGACACGTGCCCCCGTGGGCTGTGGGTGTTGGAGAACCCAGCCCAGTCCTGGGCATTCACACCCGTTTGCTACTGGCTTTTGGGGCCTGTACTCCTCCCCCGCCTTCCCCTTAGTTCTGGTAGTAGTTTCCTGGCCCTTTAAATATTAGCCTAAGTCCTTCTGGGCTGCCAGTTCATACAGTTTTTTAATGGCGTGTTTGGCCACAGGCCTCACGGTGGGTTTTGGAACCGCCTGCTTTTCTGTGTGGCACCCCAGATTCCCGGGTGCTGGAGGAAAGTCCCAGCATGTGGGCTCTGACATGTTTTCTACCGTAATTATCTTCACAGGACTTTACCTGGGAATTCATCTTCATAGCTCAGACTTCAGCTTTTCAATGAGCGTCACGTGCCCTGGCCACCTTACTTTAAAGGGCAGCCTTTTATCCCTTGCAGTCATCCCTGGGCTGCGCTGCCGGTTTCCCTGCTATGTAACTGGTTGTCTGGAGTATATCTCCAGCCTCAGTGGCTGATCCCACTACCCAGCCCTGAGCCATGAAAGAAATAACATGAAAGTGGTTTCAGGAAATTGAAGGGCCATAGGAAAGCTTAGTCTGCAAAATGCTGAGATTCCTGAAGCAAAAGGACTGTACAAGGGGCTTGAAGCTACCTTCTCTTAGAAAAGAACTTGTTTCTGTGCCCTGAAAATGAGATTGCTAGAGCAGGGACTAGAGCTCCACACAGTGCATCTGTGTGATTAAGACTTGGGAAGCAAGCTCCGAGCCCGGTGTGTGCACGAAGTCTTGGGAGCTGACTTTGAAAATGAAACTGCAAAGCAAACTTGGCTCGAATTTGCAAACCTGTAGCAAGATGCTGGGCTTTTATGGTTTATTTTCAGCTTAAATCGTTCTATGTTGGGGCTGGAGAAAGTTGGGTTGTGGAGCAGCTGTCATCAGTAAAATCACTTCCATGTCCAAAGACAACCTGGCAGTTCGTAGCAGTCTTGAGAAGGGGCACCTGGTGTGTCTTGTAACTGCTCCCCCTGGGCAATCCTGTTTCCTCAGGTGTAAGGAATTCATACTTTAGTGGAACCAGCTGGGCAGCCTATTCCTCAGGTCACCCTCGTTCCCACACAGGTACTTCATAAACCCCGTTGTAGTGGGGACTGTGATGCCTATTTCAGTGATTTGCAACTCTGCCGACCAGGCTGGTCACTTGTGTATGCACTTGTTCCTGGTTTTGAGTGTGTCAAATCTATTCAGGCCGAACTACAGCCCCAGTGAGATCAAGCTCTACTGTCCCGTTCCTCTGCTGTAGGCATGTCCCTTCCCAAAGTGATCAGTGTCCTTCTGTCTCCAGTTGCACTGACCAAAAGCCTCCCCATCCCTTCCCTGATCCCCGTTCAGTCCCTCACCAAGTCCAGTCCTACTTCAAATGTGCCTTGCTGACATTTGCATGATTTCATCTCGCCAACACTGTCCTGCTCTAAGCTGCACCTCACTGGGGCCACTTTTTGGTGAGTTTTTCAGACACCTGGTCAGACCCTCACTGCAGCAGAGTAGCCTTGATTTCTCAGCCCCCACCCCCGGACCTTTGTTAATAGACCCATGCCTTCCCGACCTCTAAAGACTGGGGGTGGCCAGACCTTGCCTGACTGCAGCCCCCAATCCTGGATGGTTCTGCCCAGCACCTGTCTGCCTAGCAGTGTTGCACCTATTTCCCGTGGAATTCACGTAGCTGCGTATAGAAAGCCCTTCCCAGTCCTTGTCATGTCCCGGGAAGTTTATATTTGTAATCCCATGGAAAGGTTATTGGAATCGAAACAAGTTAATTCCAGTCTACCACCTCCAGTGCAACCCAAGCTGTACAGTAGAGACACAATAATATATCCCAAATGGTGGGGATCCCAGGGGGTCCTGAGTCTGGCCACAATGACTATCTGGAACATACCCAGGACCAAACCCAGATTTTATTCATTTGTGTAGAAGAGAATGGCTGGAGGATGAGTGACTGTGAGAGTGGCGGGAAATACATGAGTGCAATGAACTGGGCTAAGTACGAGGCCTGAAATCACTTCTGATGGATGCAGAGACAAGAACATGCAGAAAGAATCTGCATAACACAGTTGAGAGAGTATGTAATGTTTCTGGGGCCTGTGCTTTAGCTCTGATGTGTAGTCTGTGAAGCCCCAGGAAGTCATAGCCTCCATTCCTAAGGGTCAGTCCCAGCCGACAGCCTGGAGCATTGGCTCACACATTCCCTCCTCATCCCAGCTCACTCCAGGGAGCAACAGGGTGTGGGGAAACACATCTGCCATCTCCAAAGATTACCATCAGCACCTGGGCCAGAGCGAATATGCATTGCTTAAAGCCAATTAAAGGGATAAGGAAAGTCTTAGCCAGCTCTGTATATACCAATACATGGAAAATAGGGTCAGGCTCAGCCAAAACGGAAGTCTTTTAAGGAGAGTCATCGAGGTGGTCCTCTACAGCTGCAGTCCATTCTCAAACTACACTTCTTATGTGGTATACTGGTTACTCATCACTACGATGACAGGATGAGACCCCTCCACCTTCACCCCCTCCCCAGGAACCTGAGACACCGGGACCACATTTGTTCCTCTGTCATGTGGCCCAGGTCTCTCCAGACAATTGGAATGAAGCTGCTGATCTGTATGGTGAGGGAATGAGCAATGTGTAAGCATCCCCAAAACCTTCATCTGATTCCACAACTTTATTTTTTTAAATAGCATCTCTAAACAATGCTGCTCTTGAGGAAAGAGCTTTCAGCAAACTAGTTCCTTGAATTGGGTAACTCGGACCAACGCTTTACCGGCCGCAGGTGTGCTAAACAGGTCGGAGGGCTTTCCTTGGAAGCTGGAAATGGGTCTGCAGTCACCTTGATGGCTGCTTTGTAGGTGATGACAGCAAGTTCTGAGTGTGTGTGGCTGGACAGCTGTCCACCCCTTGCCTTCTGAGTGGCCTTGGGTCTCTGCCTATGCCTGATTTATAGTAGTAGAAACAATAGTTCTGTGGGCCCCATGCTCCTGAAAGCTGTTGGGGAGGAAGTAGAAGGCAAGTTGGACAGTTCTAGGCTTCCAAGGCCCATCCAGCCACTTGCTCAATATGTTGGGCTCCGAGCACTTTTGGGGGGAGGGCCCTGTGCTGTTTGCCTCAGAAACAGGCGGGGAAGCACGTGGGTGTCAGCCAGGTTTTGTCCACAGTGGGAAGTGGCCATGTGAGGGTCTGTGGCTGCATTGTCTGTTTTTGAAATATACTTGTAAGTTCTTGGTCTGGCTCAGGTGGGATCCAGGAAACATGCAGCGTCTAATTAGCTATGAAGAGGGGGAAGTGTGGAGTCACACAGGGCAGAAGTAGCTATATGATGCTCACCTGTGATTCTGAAGTGGGTTCTGGGGCTGTCCCTCTAGAAGGGAAAGCTGAGAGCTGGCCCATTCCCCCCAAATTATGACTACCAAAATTTTCTACTGCCTACATGAACCTACATAGAAGTTTTAACTTCTGGATTGGAAATTCATCCCACCAATTACAAGTGCATTTGAACCTGTTCTGTGACATTGTTATTGGAACTGTTCAGGGTGTTTTATTGCCAAAACCTCTTGTTTCTGATTCAGCCCACCAGGGAGGCGGGGCTTGCAGATAGGGATGCCCAACTGCTGTAACCAGGGCCACACAGTTTCCGCCAGGTAAAGGCTTCTCTCCTGTGTGAGGTCATCTATAGTAAATGTCCTTGAGGGAGCTCAGCACTAGCCTCAATCAAGACTACTTATAACATGGTTCAAGGAACACGTGTTCTGTGCTCCTCACCAATGACTGAGGGTGATCCTGCTAAGGTCCCATGAGGGCTAATTAGCTGCAGTTGACAACTCTTGGTTGAAATCACATTGAATTCTTGCTTAAAAGACTTGAGGTCCTAAGCCTGTGTCTTACGATGCTTCACTCAAATCTTTCCCTAGCTGTGGGTCTGGGCAGTTCCTGTCCCTTACACTCAGCTTTTCAATAAGAGGCTTGCATGCCTATGATTGCCCTGCTGCGTGAGACTCTGCACATAGTGTTGCCCTGGAGCAGATCACGGGAGTCGTGGCTGGCCTCTCCTCTCCCTCTCTGCTTCAGGAAGTCGCTGGCATACTCTGGGATACGGTCGCATGTTCTCTCACTGAAAACTTCTGGAGCTTGGCACTGGCTACAAGTCAGGCTTCACTTTCATCAGGGCCTCAGGTTCTGAGTTGGCTGAGTTGAGAAGCTAGTAAGAAGGGTGCAGCCAGCATTTCAGGGTCAGGTCTGTCTTCCTCAGGGGCTGACCTGCTGTCTCTTGCATATGGGAGGGCTGAGGTTTTGGGACCGGGCATAGAAAATCTTAGGCTCCTAAATGATGGTGACATAAAATAACTGAAATAAAAAATTTGAGCTACATGTCAGTGCCTATACCTGAGGAGCACAAACTCGAGCAAACACAGGTCTCTGCAAGAGGTTACGTTAGAGTGCATAGCCACACAGAACAGTAAAGGGAGTCATGACATAGGTAGACTGTAAACAGGTAGGAAATCTATGACTCAGAGGCTGCCTTTTAACATGGTGGTGGAACTACATTACAGGATCCAGGCGCCAAATATGTCCTTAGCTTTAGGTTTGTAGCAGCCTTGTCTGCCAAGGTTGGTAATACTGAGTTTTATCCTATCATCAGAAATGCTCAGCCAGGTACAGAGGCCTGATAAGTTGCCAGTGAAAGAGGCTAAAGGTAGCCTGATGTTACTTTTACTACTTGGTCTGCCATATTCTATGTGTCCATGATGTTTCCAGTGGAGGTAGAAGTGATAAAAATGGGGTAGAAAAGAAACAAAATCGTAACTAAAATTTGTACATTTCAAAAGACTACAAATTCCTGCAGCCAGCTGAAGTAACCCAAAAATCCAAATTTCTTTGGTTACACTTAGGCTCTTTCCCTACCAGACCCATCACACCCTAAATTTCTTAGGAATACTGAAGGTCCACAAATGGGTTTAATTGAAAGGAGCAGGAGTCTTGATCCTAAGATGAACAAGTTGAG
>NW_004956289.1:0-5786 GCF_000276665.1 Chinchilla lanigera
CACGCCCCGTCGGGAGCCAGGTGCGGCACGCACCCGGGCACCTGTGGCCGGCGCGGCAAGAGCGCGCTGCAGAGGGCCCAGGGCATCCCTCGCCCCCTTTCCGGCCAGAAGTGCCCGCGGGTGGCGGGGTGGCGGGCGGGGGTGTCCCTGCGGTGGACGGGGCTACAGGACGGCGATGAGGACGCCCCTTCCCGCCCCAGGGCGAAGCGGGTGCAGCTGTCCGGGAGGCTGGGCGCATCCCTCTGCACGCGCCAGACGCCCAACAGGTGGCCAGGTTCCTCTTACTGGTACCCAGCGGCGCCTAGACGAGGTCTTGGTACCCCGATACCTAGCTGTCTCGACCCCTTGGAGGTGGGGGTCCCCTAAAGTCGTGACTATCTTTACACTGGACGGTGGTTTACAGCAATGTGAGGCGCGCGCACAGTTGCTGAAATCCAGGCGCTTGGGAGCAGGACCCAGGCTCCGGCCCCGGCCTGCGGGACGTGCGCTTGGCGGGCAATGGGGTGCCTACAGCACCCCCATATCCACCCGAACACCACAGCAAAGGATTTATGTTTCTTGCCTAATTGATCGGATGTGCAAAGAAAATGAAAGCAAAAGGTTTTCCCAAATCTTAGAAATTCTGTGTGCAGATTCAGAAAAGCTTTGTTTACTTCTCTTTGTTCTTTAGCACCCAGATTCCACCGCGACGAACGCCTCGAGGGTTAAGTGTCTGAGCCTGGGCGTGGCGTTTCGCCCTGCCCTTTGAGGAGCAGTGGACGCTCCAGAAGGGAAAAGCAAACAAACCACCGCAGAGCAGCTGGACCTGTGCGTGCTTTCAGTTAAATACACGTTAAGTCCTGGGAAGTTACTGGGAGGAAAAAAGTATACATTTCCAGTGATGAAAGATGCCTAGCTATCCAACTGATAGGGGGAAGAGAACTAGACAAGAACCCCATCGAGGGCGTTTGAACGTACAGGGTCATTTATAAAGTACTTCCTAGTGTTTATCTAATCTGCACAACTCTTCAAAGTAGATTTTTCCAGTTTTACTGCTTAAGAAACAAGGTTTTAAAAATCTGGTAAATTGACTGCAGATATCCAGTTGGTAAGGAATTCAAATCCCAGGCGTTCTGTTATGTCCTGCCTCCTCCCCTACTGGGACTGAACCCGGGGCCTTCACGGTGAGCTACATTCCGAACCCCTTTTTATTGCTTTGAGACAGTGTCTCACTACGTAACTAAATTCCCCAAGCTGGGCTCAGACTTGCGATCCTGCCGCCGCGGCCTCCTAGTGTGCTGGGATGGTAGGTCTGCACCACCATACCTGTTGGCATTCCGGTTTTAAAGTCCTATCCAGGACCTCATGCTGATAAATAAATCATAACTGTTTGCATCCAAAGCTTCACAGCCACTTTTCCTTTAAAATATCTACCTCTTTGCACTGGCTTTGGCAGCACGTATACTAAAATATTTACCTCTTTTCCAACATGTTGTTCCTTTTTATTTCAGTATTCATTTATTTAGTGTGTTCATGCATTGCCTTATAAACACTTTAACATTGTAATGCCAATGTCACTCAGTTAAAGGTAATTTCACAACACAATAGGCATTTTCTTTGACTTGGAGTGTATGGTTTTAATTGAAGATTTTCCTCAGTATTGCCGAAACCTCTATGGCTCTCGGTGCAAGGGCGCCCTCTACAGGTTTTTGCGATCAAATACAGTACTTTAGTAATTGAGCGCGATCCACACAAATTAGTTTTTGTTGAGAGAAGAGAAACTAAATTCTGTCCTAACTCAACTTTCTCTGAGTGAAGCTCTTCAATAGCAGTTGAATTTGGTGTTGCTAGTAATGGTGATCTATCTTACTGTGAGACTTTTTTTTCTCTTTCAGAACGTTCTCCGTTCACTTCTCCCCAGGATAGGACACTTAGAAACGTTTTGTTTTATTAGGTAGAGAAAAATGCTACTTTAAAAACTCAGACTTCAGACCTTTTGGTTTTTAAAAAGAAGGAAGGAACATACTTTATGTTATACAACAGTCAGCTAGTTTTGAGAGTCGTAGGGTGTATCTTTTAGTGGGAACGTTCATCTATCTGAATCAGCCTTGTTTCTCTTTTCTGTTGTTAAGGAGACATTAAAATAGCGTTTCCATTTACAATAGAGCTGGTTTTAAATTTCCCCGCTCAAATAAAAGTGTGACAATAGTTATTTGCATATGACAGGATTTTGGACATAATGTCCTAGGAGGTATTCCGAATCAACTTCTTCTAATTTAGAAAATTCTCCCATTTATTTTCCAGGCCATTATGTTTCTTTTCCTTGTGTGATTCACTCTCATCAGTTATGTCTGCAGCTTCACTTGTTTGTTCATTAACTCCTTCACTCATTTCACAAAGATTTATTGCATACCTGCTGTGTGCAAGACACTGATCTAGAACCTACAGGAAGAACAAAACATGAGTGTCATGCTGGGGACATGTACGGTTGATATGGGGAGCCTGGGGACATATACTGTTGATGTGTGGGAAAGTCCTGGGTTGCACGAAGGCCTCCCCTAAAATAATGGACACTTACACAGTCTTGAAGCTCAAGGGGAATTAAGCATACAAGGGAAAGAGATAAGGGTCATGTATGCATAGAGAGTAGTGGTTGTGGGAGCAAAGAGGATAAAGAACGGCACTGTGCAGGATCCTCAGGTGCTGATCTGTAGCACAACAAGCCTTTATCTCATTAAAGAGGGGGAGGGAGGGAAGTGAAGATGAAGCCACAAAGGAAGGTAAGGACTGGTGATGGATGATTCAGCCCCTTTTCCTCGTCCATTTCCCTTTGTTAGGACAAAATACCCGGTGCACACAACTTTAAAAGCACAGGCTTATTTTGGCTCTTGGTTGCAAAGAGTTCAGTCCATGGTCAGCTGGCTCCAAGGCAAATACATCATGAAGGAAAGAGGTGTTCACTTCATGGTGAACAGGCAGAGTGGGTCAGAAAGAGCCAGAGGGGAAGGGGCCACAACCTACACACAGTCTCCAAGGTCAAGCACTATGACCCGTATCCTCAGCGATGAACTCGTCAATGATGAAGCCACCTCTTCATGAGGTTAGTGCGTACATGATCCAGTCAGCTCTCCGGGAGACAAGATTCGCTAGTCCAGAGATAAACTCTAAGACTTCCTGGTGGGTGCCGGTGGGTGCCTAAAACTGCAGGTAGTACCAAGTCCTATATATTCTATGTTTTTCCTGTTTTTCCACATACCTTAATAAAATTTAATTTATAAATTAGACACTGTAAAAAATTAATAACAACTAATAGGAAAATGGAACAATCACAGTCTATATAAATACCCTGTTGAAAGTTATGTGAATTTAGACTCTCACAAAATGTTTTACTAGGCTTCATTCACCACTCTTTTTTGTGATGATGGGACCCACCACAAAGCCTACAAGATAAAATGAAGAGAAGTGAATGATGCAGACACTATGATAGACTGCTACAAAACATTACTTGAACACAAACACTGTGATACTATCATAACCTAGAACTGAAAGGACTGCTAAATAACTAATGGATAGGTGGCATATTATACAGTATGGATATGCTAAACTGTGTTCTAGGTGGGATGAAGTGGGATGACATGAAATTTCATCACATTACTCAGAATGCCATACAGTTCAAGACTTTATTGATTGTTTCTGGAAATTTTCATTTTTTATTTTTAGACTGAAGTTAAAATAAAATTGTTACTATGGGTAATTAGAACTACAGAAAGGCAAACTGTAGAGAACAGGGGAAAGGCTACTGGAATTATAGAGACATTGCCCTAACATAACTTCCCACTCCTTAAATGTGAATTGTGCATAGTGACTTCTTTCCGTAGAGAATAGTATGGAAAAAATGCGCAAAGTAGATTTATACGCAGATTTGCCTGACAAACAGTAGCTCACCAAGGTGATCAAGGTCAACGTCAACAGTGACATCGTGTTAATAGTATTTACCCTTCATATAGTATAATGAGAGTGGCACTCTGCTTGTGTTTTTCGCTCTGGAAATCCATAACCACAGTCTAATCGTGAGAAAAATACCAGAAAACCCAACTGAGGGGCATCGCACAAAGTACTTGACCAGGACTCCCTCAAACTGTCAGGATCCTTGAAAACAAAGTTTGAGAAGCTGTTGCAAGCAAGAGGACCCAAAGGGCACAGAACAGCTAAATATAATGAACTTTTGCAAAAGGCAAAGGGACCAAGGGATGGAAGCAGGGGAAGGGGCAGGGCAGGTGTGAAGACTTAAGCTGTGTTATGTGTATGTACTAATTCCCCATGAGGACTGCTATCATTATGTACTGCAAACAGGTACTAATAAGAACTGAAAATTTGAAAAGTATAACAGGATATCCTGGGTAAGATCTAGGAAAAGAAAATGGACATTAGGTAAAACTAAGCAAATCTAAATAATTATCAATGACTAAGTTTATTATTCTCGATACTAATGGATCGATATGGGTTCATGAATTGTGACACTAATTGAGATGTGTCGTGTAAATATGTCAATGTCCCACAATGAATGTGACCATTCTGTACCGCAAATACATACTAATAAAACTTTAACATTAAAAAGTTAAGTGGGACAGCTATATTGCACCAGTAGAAGTCTATTAACATAGTATAAGTGTATCGTATTGTGACGATTCATCCTGATGTGTCAACTTGAATGGAGTGAGAACCACCTCGCAGATTGGTAAAGCCCAGTGCTGGATGCTTCTGTGGGTGACTGACGTGCAGGCCAGCAAACTGAAGGGGGAAGTCCCACTCTGGATGTGGTGGTGCCAACCAATAGGCTTTTAGCCTTCATGAAATAAAGCGGAACATGAAGGAGGAAGTGTGCCCACACTGGAAGAGCTTCTGTCTTCATCCTTGCCTTTAAACATCGGTTTCTACTTTTTCAGCCTTGCAACATAGACTTACACTGGTGACTCTACAGGTGACTGTTCCAGGCTTTGGACCTTGGACTGGTACTGCAGCTTTGATCCCTGTTGTTCTGTGGGTTCTGCCTTGGACTGAGAAGCTACTGGATCCTCTAGCTCTCTACACACAGACAGCCAAAATGTCTCCTTCCATATATATATATTTGATACTTTCTCTCTAGAGAACCCTAAGTAATACGAATGTCTGTAACAGGGAAGATTAAGAGGCAGGTAATATGGGAACTCTGCACTAGTTTGCCATTTTTGTAGTAAAGCTAAAACTATTCTAAAATATAACATTTATTTTAAAAATAAAGGTCAGGCGTCGTGGTGTATGCCTGCAATCCCAGCATTCAGGAGGCTGAGGCAGGAGGATTATTGTGAGTGCAAGATCAACTTGGGCTACAAAGTGAGCTCAAGGCCAGCCTGAGCTGCATAGAGAGACCCTGTCTCAAAAAGAAAAAAATAAATAAAGGAGAAATACAGTACCAGGCTACATTAAAACAGCTGGAAATATTTGGAAAGCAGAAAATTTGTCCTAAAATGTTGGACTTCTGGCTTCCCTTAAAAATTGAGAGTTTGGCTCTTTCCCATCTTGCAAGATGGCGGGCGAAAAACTGAGAAGCCAGATACTAAAGAGAAGAAACCCGAAGCCAAGAAGGCTGTTGCCGCTGGCACTGCTAAAAAAGCAAATGTGAAAAAGGCTAAAAAATCCAAGAAGGGACAGCCCCACTGCAGCCGAAATCCTGTCCTGGTTAGAGGAATTGGTAGATACTCCCGATCTGCTATGTATTCCAGAAAAGCTTTGTACAAGAGAAAGTACACAGCCGCTAAATCCAAGGT
>NW_004956290.1:0-5765 GCF_000276665.1 Chinchilla lanigera
TTTGAAGATATCAATATGTAATACAACAGCCATTGTTAATTCCTTACCACTTTCTTTGTAACACTGTATTGTCTGTACTGTGCTTGTGATAATCAGCAAAGTTAGTGGACAATGTACAGAATGATAAATATTAGCAATTTATTCATGAGAAAGAGGATCAGTGTATGAAATACATAAAAAATACAAACAATTTGCAAGGAGAAAATGAAAAAAGGAGAAAGTTATCCAAACTAAAGCAAAATGTAAAAGAATTCCTATTGTCAAACAAAAGAAACAACCTCCTCAAATAATTCAATTAAAATAGAATTTTAAAAAGCATTGAAAGTCATTTCTTAAAAGAAAACAAGGAGATGAACAATTAGTATGTTAAAAGTGCTCAGAAACACCAATGACTAGGGATATGTAAATCAAAACCATATTGAGATACAATTACACCCACAGTTAGAATGACTAATCTCAAAATGATACAAAATAAAACAAAGCATTGAGCAGATCCTGCGAAGGGGACTGTAGATAGGAGCTGGAGAGAGATTGACTAATAGGCATAGATTATAGTTGATTCGGAGGAATATCTCCTAACCTTCTACAACACAGTAGGATAACTGTGATTCACAAGAAAAAATTGTATATTACAAAGTAGCCAAAAGAGCCAGGCACAGTAGGACATGCTAGCAATCCCAGTTACTTGGAGGATGACACAGGAAGACTGTTATGAGTCAGAGGCTAGTTTGGACACAAGCATATACATGGAGTTACTAATAGCTATCTATTAACAAAACCCCTTATCCCCATTTAAAATTATATATTTTACTGCATAGACCAAAATATTCTTGTGTAATATATATTTTCATCTTGTCAAACTTCCAAGTCAAGAATATAATATACTCAAATTTCTAACTAAACACCATTTTTTCCAAATATTTTCCCTTATCATAGAGTGACATAATAAGATTTTACCTTCATGTCATTATTAGTCCTTTCCTGGCTCTCCTCTATTTAACATATGTCAAAATTTTTAATTTTACTTAATTTCCCTAATAGAGTTTACCTCCCATTGTATCAACACTATTCAGGGTTTTCCCTTTAAGTTAATGTAGCTTATCATAAAGCAAAGCACTGAAAATTCCTAGATGAGTTTCTGACTCCATAAACATAAAAGTTTGGTGCTAGGTTTTTTTATTAATTGTTAGCAAAATTATACATGCAAGAGTCACCACACAAGTGAGAATGCCCTCTAAATCAAGAAGATTAGAAGGAGCAGATATCAAGCACACTTTATAGTAGCTCAGGATACTTTTCTTAACTACACCCCCACTGGAAACAGCAGTAAATAAAACTGAGCAATAAATGAAAGTTTGAATAAGTCATGCAACAAACACAAAGGTTGATAAATTTCTTGCCAGCCACCACAGTAGTTGTCAACCCAAATTAATAAATTCTGGCTTAAAGAGTGTTTTAGAAAACTGAAAAATGGGATAAAAATTTATCTAAGTTGTAAAAATCTTAAGATAAAAAATAAACCAAAAACATAAGTAATCTTTATATATCTGAACACAGAAAAGCTAACTCTCAAACTGAGATTAGATACCCCCACAATGCTTAGCTATAAACATTCAAATTTTACAACAAAAATTTTTGCCAGAGGACTACTACCAGTAGTTTACAACTCAAAGTACTTGGCCTTACTTTATATCCACCTAGAGATACTTGTTCTATAATCCGTAAACCCAGATCTACCTCACACTTCTTACTAATTCAGTCTATATACCACCATCTTTAGCAAACCCCAATATGAAATAAAAGTAAACACAAATATTTACATAAAAATATTAGGTCAAGGTGTAGACCATGAAGTGGAAAGAAATGGGCTACATTTTCTTAGTAAGAAAATTATTTCTATGGTGATGTTTATGAAATTTAAAGATTTAAGAAGGATTTAGCAGTAAATCACAAATGAATAGTTTAATTGAATAAGGCCATGAAGCAGGTACACACTGCCTGAGGGTCTTGAATGAGTTAAAGATCATCTTAAACTACAGAGAGAAACCCTATCTCAAAAAACCCCAAACACCCAAAAAGTAGCAGATCAAGAGCATTTTGAATGTTCCCAATAATTTGAAGTGATAAATTTTTCAAGCAAAATACCTTGATCTCATGATTATCTATTGTGTATATATATATATATATATATACACACACTTCATGAACATGTATAAATATTCCATGTCAATTAAAACAGTTTACTAAAGTAATAGTAAATTTCAAAAAAGATCTTCCAATCCATTTTCTGAAGTCCTCTTTAAATTATTTTTAAAAATTCCAAAGTTTTGACTTGTACTTTCTTTACTAAATGTATTCCAAAATATATTCTTTTAGATGACTTTCAAGGTGAATTACTGTCTTAATTCCTGTTTAAATTATTTATTGCCAGTATATGAAAATAGAATTCATATTTTTGTTCTGATCTTATATTCTGTAACCTTTGTTGAATTGATTTATTAGCAGTAATAACTTACATTATTTGTGTTCTTTAGGATTTTCTCTATATATTATATTTTCATTTACAAATAAGAGAGAATTTTACTTTTTCCTTCCAAATTTGAATGACTTATTTTTCTTGCCTATCTGCTTTTCCTAAAATATCTAGTGCGATATTGAATATGAGTGGCAGACAGGAGAATCCTTGAATAGATACTGATGTTTGGGAAAAGTTTCATAATTTCATCATTGTTTGTGATATTAGCTAAGTGTTTTTCATGAATATCTTCTTTTATTTTCAGTAAAGCCCATTATACTTTTAATTTTATGAGCATTTTAATAAATGATGTTGGGTTATTTTAAGGAGAAATTTATTTTCGCTCGTGGTTTCAGTCCATGCATGTTCAACTGACTCTAACTAAGAAATGCCACACTGAAAGGGCATGGCAGAGGAAAGCTTATCAACCGAGGCTAGCCAGGAAGAAGAAGTAAAGTAAGAAGAAGGAGGAAGAGGAGGAGGAAGAGAGAGAAAGAAAGCATCAGAGTGAGAGATAAACCATTCAAATGTCAAAGGCATGTCTAAAGTGACCTACCTATTCTACTGAAATTTACCTTTTAATACCAAATTCAGCTGTGTTCTTACAGTGGACTAATTCTCTGATATGTATGACACTCAGTTGAGCAAACCACCTTCCAAAATATTCACCTCTGAACACACAAGTTGTCTTAGGGACATTTTAGATCTAAACCTGGCCCCCAAAACGCTCATGTCTATCGCATGCAAAATGAGTTTAGTTCAGTTCTAGGGGTTGTCAAAGTCTCAATAATTCCAACATTGTTTGTTTGTTTTATTAAAATAAAAGGAGGAAAACATTAACAGACAGACAATATTTTACAAAATAACAAAGGAACAGTACAGACAATACAGAGTTATAAAGTGGTAGGAAATTAACAATGCTTGTTGTATTACATATTGATATCTTCAAAGTGGTTTCTCATGAAAACAGATAGAGACATGCAATATTGATCCATCAAGACCTCATTGACAGTTTCTTTCAGCAAAGAAATACAAGACAGTAGAACAACTATGTTAACTATCCTGTTTATACATACATAAGAAATTTCTCCTTCTTTCCCTTCTCTTTTCCCACATCCCAATTGCCCTTTACCCTTGAGTGTTTTCCTATCATTTCACAATGTCTATCATACCTCCTAGATTAATTAACTCTTTCAGGTTTTACACCAGTGAAACAATGTGGTGTTTACACATGTGTGTCTGATTTATTTCACTTATGAGTATGGTCTCTAGTTGTGGCCATTTACCTATAAAAGCCTTGAGTTTATCTTTCTTTATAGCTGAGTAATATTGCATTATATAAAAGTACCACAATTTTCTTATGCAATCCTCTGTGGATGAACATTTGGGTTGCTTCCACAACTTAGCAATTACAAATTGTGCTGCTATGAACATAGGTGCACATATATCGGTGTAATATGACGTTTTTAGATCTTCTGGGAAAATACCCAGAAAGGGAATAGCTGGGTTGAATGGGACATTTATACCTAGTTTTCTGAGGAATCTCCAAACTGATTTCCACAGTGGTTTCACCACTCTGCATTCCCACCAGCAGAGGGGAAAGGTTCCTATTTCTCCACAGCCTCGCCAGCATTTGATATTGGTTGATTTCTTAATGCTAGCCATTCTTACTGGGGTGAGGTGGAATCTCAGGGTTGTTTTAATTTGCATTTCTTGAATGACTAATGATGTTGAATATTTTCTCATATTTTTGTTTCCTATTTGTATCTCCTTGTCTGAGAAGTGTGTATTCATCTCAGCTGCCCATTTTTTGATTCGGTCTTTGAATTTTGATGGGGGCGCTGATATGTTTTAATTCTTTATATGTTCTGGATAGAAGCCCTTTGTCTGAGGGAAAATAAACTAAAAGTTTTTCGAAGTTTGTGGGTTTTCTTTTTACTCTGCTGGTGATTTCTTTAGATGTGCAGAAACTTTTCAGTAGGATGAGATCTCAGTTGTTGATTCTTTCAAGTGTATCATGTGCACTTAGGTTTTTGTTCATGAACTCTCTGCCTACCCCTATGTCTTCAACGTTGTTAACATAATTTGTCTTGCAATAGCTTTAGTGTTTCTGTTTGAATATTGAGATTTGTGAACCATTTTGACTTGACTTTGGTGCATGGTGATAGGCTTGGGTCTATTTTCAGTCTTTGGCAGGTAGCAAGCCAATTTTCCCAGCACCATTTGTTAAAGAGGCTATCGTTCTTCAAATGAGTTTGTTTGGCCCCTTCATCAAAGATTAGGTGGCTGAGTGTGTTTGTGGTTGTGGCTGTTTCTTCCAGTCTGTTCTATTGATCCTCAGGTCTGTTTTTTAGCCAGTGCCAGGTTGATCTTTTGACAGTAGCTTTGTAGCATAATTTCAGGTCAGGGATTGTGATTCCACCTGACTTGTCTTTGTTGCCCACGATTGCTTCTGGTATTCTGGGTCTCTTCTGGTTCCAGGTAAATTTAAGGCATATTTTCTCAAGATCTGTGAGGTATGCTAATGTGAAATTAATGGGAATTGCATTGAATCTGTACAGCAGTTTTGGGAGTATGGCCATTTTCACAATGTTGGTTCTTCCTATCCATGAGCAAGCAATATTTTCCATTTACTGACATCTTCCTCGATCTCTACTTTTCAGAGTACTGTAGTTTTCATTGAAGAGATCTTTTACTTCTTTTGTTAAATGGATTCCTAAATATTTCAATTTCTTGGATGTTATTGTGAATGGTATGGTTTCCTTAATTTTTCTCTCAGTCTGTTTGTTGTTTGTGTATAGGAATGCTATCTATTTCTGGGTGTTGACTTTGTATCCAGCTACACTGCTGAATTTGTTGATTAATTCCAGGAGTCTTCTTGTGGAGTTTTTGGGATCTTCCATGTAAAGTATCATGTCATCTGCAAATAGTGATAGTTTTACTTCTTCCTTTCCTATCCTTATTGCTTTTATTTCTCTCTCTTGTCCAAATGCTCTGGCTAGTGTTTCCAGAAGTATATTGAAGAAGAGCAGTGACAGCGGACATCCTTGTGTTGTTCCTGATTTTAAAGTAAATCCTTTCAGCTTTTGTCCATTGAGAATGAAGTTGGCTGCAGGATTGTCATAGACGGCTTTCATCAGGTTAAGGTAGAGACCATCTATTCCTATTTTCTATAGAGCTTTTACAATAAGTGCATGTTGGACCTCGTCGAAAGCTTTTTCTGCATCTATTTAGATGATCATGTGGTTTT
>NW_004956291.1:0-5740 GCF_000276665.1 Chinchilla lanigera
GCCCTGCTCTGTCTTTCTGTGCCCCCCTCTGCCCTGCTGGAGCGTTGGAGAAGTGAAAGGGCTGAGTCAGTGAAGGCAGAATGGTCATAGGTCAGTGTGGAAGGCACAGCCAGAAGGGTTTCGCGGCAGGGACCCAGGTTCGGCAAAGAGTAGGACACAGCAAACAAGGACACATCCTGGTTCTTTTCGTTCTCTGCTTCCTTTCCCTCTGACTCAGTACAGTTCAGCTCTTCCTTATTCCTTTCAGAGCTCTTACCTGCATCTTGCATCTTGGCCATTGGCTCCGGGGATTTGATCCAAGTAACCAACCAGTTTCCCTGTATCTCTCTGCTTTCCTCAGGCTTGGCAAAGACTTCTGACCCCCCTGCCCTGTCAAGCTTCCAGCTTACTCCTCTGAGCCCTGCTGCAGTTATGGTCGTCCCCCTCTTCCTTTGTTGCATCACTGACCCTCCCCCTAGCAAATGGGAGCACTGGGCATAAACTGACACAACAAACCTCTACACTGATCCCTCTGAGGGGAGGGCCACAGGGTGGCCAGGACTAAAACACTTGTCCCAACTGACCTGCAGCCTTTTCTCAGCTTCAGGTATCCATGACTGCACCCTAGACTCCCAATAACACAGTGCATGAGCCCACACCATTTGCTGGTGTTTCAGGGCATCTAAAGCCCTCCAGGCCCTTAGTGAACATGGACGTTTAACTTTGATTTCAACCATTCTGTCATATCTACCTTGCCACCCACCTTCCTCTTGAGGAAAGACAGGCACATTCTCCACCTCACCTTATTTGCTCCAGGTGCCACACAGAATTCCTGGGTTCTGTCTTAGGCATGAAATCACATAGTTCCACGTGCTCCCCTCTCTACCCCTGTTACTCTCATTCCTTGCTTTACTTCCTCCCACTCCTCCCAACCTCCATCTAACTCTCTCTCCAACACAATCTAGGTCCTTTCATTGCTCCTACACTACATAATTCCATCATTTCAACTTCCATTCTATATTCCTTCCTTTCTTCATTCCATCAGCCCTTCCTTCCTTTCTTTCTTCCTTCCTTCTTTCCTTTCATGCTTCCTTCCATTTTTGTCCTGGTTTTCTTCCATCCTTCTTCTCTTCCTCCTTCCTCCATCTGTCCCTCCATCCTTCCTTCCTTCTTTACTAATTCATTACTTCCTGTCTTCAGTCTCCCATTCCTTCCTTCTGACCCACCTTTTGTACACTCCCTCCATCCTTACTTTCTTCTTACATCCCTCCTTCTTCCCTTCCCTCTTTCTTGCATTCCCTCCTTCTCTCTTTAATTCCCTCTTTTTTCCTCCTTTCTTTCCTTCTTCTTTCCTTCCTTCCTTCCTTCGTATTATCATTCATGCCTTTCTTCCATTCTTTCCTCCTTCCAACCTTCATTCCTTTCCCATCCTTGACTCAAATTTACATTTTTATACAGCCGTCAATGTGAACACGGGACTGATGCTGAAAGAAGGCTTTAGTCCTCTAGTCATAAACTCCATTTTCAGAGCAAATCTCACCATGAGGTTATTCCCAATTCGGGCCCTAGAGTTTCTGTTCTTGTAAAAAAGGTGAACTGCCCCTTGCCCGCATACTCTCCCCTGCCCTCCCAAACCTGTTTCTTGACATCTCCCATGGAGTCATTCTTCTCAATCTTCACTTTCTTCTCTCCCTTATCGTTGATCCATTTCCTCATTAACATGTGCACTTCATACCACTCGAGCAATGTTACTTCCTTCCCAGGGCACTGCTGATTCCTGGATTTGATGCTAAATAGAAGCATTTACTTTTACATGCATGCTCTCCTGTGTCAAGGTAGCTGTCAGCTGTATTTATCCCCAAAACTGGGCATTCCAGTTAACTTATGCCTCTAAAACATGCTGGGTTGGGCACCTTCATTACTGTCCCCTTCCCTCTCTCAACATAGAGTTGCCTACCCTCCTCCTCTGCCCTCCATAGGACAAACTATGCTTGATTTACTTCCAATCCTCCTGTCACTCTGTGGCTCCTCATACATCCTGTCACTCCGTTTTGTCACCCTATCCTTCCCTGCCCTACTTGGAGCAAACTGCACTATATCAGCATGTTCTCTTTTGTCTCCTACTCCTCACTCGCCTATCTTGCTCATCCCCTACACTCCCGCTCCTCACTTCCTCTTCCTCTTTCTCACCATACTCACTCCGCTTTGCCTCATCACCTCCAATTTCTGCCTCTCTCCTCCCTCTCCTTGGGCTCCCTTTCATCTTCTCTGCATTCTCTCATATTTGCCGTTGACTGCCTTCCCTCCCTCCACAGAGGGAATGCACAGAAATGCAGACTCCCTCTGTAGCATGTCCATAGTTCTTAACTGTCAACATTTCCTCTCATTAAGGTTGACCTGACTGCTTCTCTCACTGCTCCTCTGACTGCTCACCTCACTGCTCAGTTGACTGCTCTTTGCAGTCTTCAGCACATTTCCTGATGTCATCTTCGGAGGAGCTACTGGAGCCCTCTTGAGCACAGCTCCTAGTGTCCTGCAGGGCAGGCTACTGGAGGACTGGCTTCCCCAATTGAACTTTCAGGAATTTTCAGCTGAAGAACAAACCACTCCACAGGTTGATCCAATTCTGCCCTTTGCTTTCCACTGTAGCAAAGAAGCTCCACAGAGGATTTGCAGTGTATTTTGGAACTCTGGTCCAGCTTTGATAGCAGTTGCCTGATGACCTTCTTCTTCTAGAAATAAAGAAGTGGAGAAGGCGCTAAGAGTGAGATTGGAGGGAGCTGCACTCCTCTGCCTTTGTACACATGACTGTGCCCTGCAGGAGGGCGGTGACGGAGAAAGGGCTGAGGCAATGCAGGCAGGAGGGACAAGGGTCTTGTCCCAAAGTGCAGGGATCAGGGTTTGCGGGCTGGGACCCAGGTGGCCCAAGAGGAGGACACGGTAAGCAAGGACACAGCCTTTTCCTCTCATCTTCTTTGTCTTTTCTCACTGACTCATTTGAGTTCTCGGCCACCTTCTGCTTTCACACCTTTTATGTGCATCGACCAGCTCGGCCATGGGCTTTGGAGATTCAACCCGAGTGACCACTCACTTACCATATATCTCTTTGGTTTCCTCAGGCATTGCCAGGATTTCTGACATCCCTCCACTGCCAAGCTTCCTGCTTCCTCTTCTGAGCCCTGCTGCAGTTGTGCATGCCTCACCATTCATTTCTTCCATCACTCAGCCTCTTCCAGCCAATGAGAGCCCTTGCCATGCCTTGATATCACAAATGTCTGCACTGACACCTCTGAGGGGAGGGCCACAGTTTGGCCAGGAAACAAACACTTACCCCAGCTAAACTGCATCACTTTCTCTGCTTCAGGTGTTCAACACTCAGGACCTCAAGACTGCACCAGAGATTCCCAATAAAACACTGCATAAGCCTTTCCCAGTTGCTACTGTTTAACTGCGTCTGAAGCCATCCAGGCCCTTGCTGAATATGGGAACCTTGAACTTTTCCTCCTACAATTCTGTCATATGCACCTTGCAAAACACTTACTTCTTGATCAAAGCCATGTACCTCTCTCACCTCACCTGATGTGCTCCACTGCACACAGAGAATTACTGCTTTCTGGTTACCGCGGGAAATCACACACCTCCACTCCATCCCTTCTCCGCACTGCTCCTTCTCTCTTCCCTTGCTTTCCTCCTCTCTCTCTGCACTCACTCCATCTCACACTCTCTCAATCCCAATCACCCTCCCTCATGAATCCTACTCTACATCCGTCCTTCCTTCCTGCCTTCCTTCCTTGCTTCCTTCCTGCCTTTCTTGCCTCCTTCCTTCTTCCGTTACTTCCTTCCTTCCTTCCTTTCTTGAATCCTCCCTTCCTTCCATGCCCCCTTCCATCTCTACGCACCACAGACAGGTTACTTTCTTAAAAGACCACAGTGTCAATGCTAGACCAATTCTGAAAGAAGTCTTTCGGCTTCTCTTCATACTGTCCATTGTCAGAGCAGCGCTCAGCAGGAGATTATGCCAAAATTGGGCTTTAGAGTTTCTGTCTTTCTAGGACAGGTGAACTGTCCCTTGTCTGGGTCTTCTTCACAGCCCTCCCAATGCCTGTTCTTGACCTCTCCCATGGATCCGTCCTTCTCCTTCCCTTCCCTCTCTCCCTTACTGTTTTCCCCCTTTCCTACCTCACATACTTCGTTCATTGCCCCACTGAAATATGATTTCCATTCTATAGGCCTGCTGGCTCCTATAATTGATGCTACAAGAAAAGCTTTTACTTCAACATTCCTGCTCTCCTGTGTCAGGCTAGCTGTGCCTTGAATTTATCCCCAAAGCTGCATATCCCAGCTGGTTTCTTCCTCCAAAAGCTGCCAGGTTGCTTGCCTTCCTTGCGCTCCTCTTCCCTGTGTTGACATCCAGGTCCCACTACTCTCCCTCTGCCCTCCCCATCAAAGTTCCCCTTCCACTCCTTCATATACTCCTTCCTGTACCTGTCTGCCTAAACCTCCCTTCCTACGCTGTTTTCTGTCGGTCCTTCTCTGCCCTCCTGGTATTTGAATTCCTTTCGAGGAGACTTATGGACCCTGGAGATGATGGCAAAATGAAAGGCTTTATATTTCCATGAATTGTCTCCAGTGTCAGAGTAGCTGTCATGCTGAGTTAAGCCTCAGAGCGAGCAACATGGAATTCTCGTGTTTCCCAATTCTGATCTGTCCCTGAACTCTGCTCCCTCTGCTCTCATTCCTCACCTGCCCACCCTTCCCTACTTTCATCGTTTTACCTCCTGTTCCTCTGCCTACACATCCGTGGCCACTCCCTTCCCTCTCTTATCCTGTTTCTTCCCTCTTTTCTGCTTCCATTCCCCCTTGTCTTTCCCCTGTTCCCCTTTCCTTCACTTCACTACTCCACCTCCTTTCCTCACGTCCTTCCCTGTCAGATTGAAATATTTCTTTATAAAGGTATCGATTGAGCCTGGAGATGGAGCTGAATGGAGATATCCTTGCTATGCTATGCATTTTCACAAGTCTCCGGGTAGAGCTAAACCTGACTCTAACCCTAAAACTGCGTCCCATGTTCCTCTTATCAATCACACCTGACGTTTCCCTGCCTGCATCCCTTCTCTTCAGGCCCTGTTGCTCTCCTCCCTTCCCATTTCTGCACCCTACTTCACCTAGCGCTTCCTCTCTCCTCTTACTTCAACAGCTTCTTTTACCCCTCGCTTGCTGCCTCCCCCACCCTGGTTGCCTCTCCTCCCTTTCCTAATACCCCTTACCCTCTTCTCCTCAACATTACCCTCTCTGATCCACTTCCTTTCTTTCTGTCCCCCCTCCCTTCATTTCCTCCCTCTACCTCCCTTTCCTGCAGCTCCCATCCACCCTCTCCAACCCCCGTTGCCTCTTCTCCTGGTTTCCTTCTCGTTCTGCTTGCTCTCCCTGCTGAACTCATTACATTCTCTCCCATATCTGCTTGCTGCTCAATCTTTCACCCTCCGCCTAACCCTCACCTTGCTCTCCTCCACCACAATCAACTCACTCTCCTCCCTTGTGCTCACCTCTTTTTCTAAGTTTCGCCTCGCTTCCCCACTCCCACTGGTTACTCAATCCCTCTTACCTGGATGCAGACTGATTCCATAAACCTCGTGCCCATGCAACACACTCTTCCCTATCCTCCTTTGCTATCCTCTCCCTGCTTCTTCTCTCTTCACCTCCCTGCCCACCCTATCTTTTTTCTCTTTGCCTCCTCTGCCTCTCACTCCGGCCCTCACTA
>NW_004956292.1:0-3324 GCF_000276665.1 Chinchilla lanigera
GACCTGTAATACTTTGCTCCAAGCTCTTCTTGATTGGATGGTTTGTGCTGAGAAGTTTGCCATGATCCTGATGGGCTTCCCTTTATAGGTAACCTGTTTCTTTTTCTAGCAGCTTTTTATATTCTGTTCTTTTGATGAACATGTGGGAAGTTGGCTATTATATATCTTGGTGTGATTTTATTTTGATTGTGGTTGGTTAGAATTCTATATACCTCATTTAACTGTATTTCAGGTTCTGTTTCCATATTTGGGAAATTCTCTAGTATTATTTCTGCAAATAATCCTTTTATGTCAGTTGTGTTGCCTCCTGCTGTTTCATTGACTCCTATACGTTATACATTATTTCTTTGCCTCATCTTGCAGCTGTTGAATTGACTTTTCCTGGATCCATCCTGGTTTTAGAAGATCCTTTCTTTCTAGGTTGCTAGCTGCCATGCTGTCTTCAAAGTCTGAGATTCTATATTCAGCTTCATTCAAGCAGTTTTGGCAGCTTTCAATGGCAGCTTTATTTCCCTGGAAGTCTCTTTGCATCTGCTTCATGCATTCTAAGTCCTTTCTATGTTTTTCATTTAATGTTTGCATCCATTGCCTTTGTTCTTCTATTTTCTTATATGTTTCTTCTTCAGACTTTTCCAGTAGTTCCTTCATTATTGTTGTCATTTCATTTTTTGCCTGAGAGATTATTTCTGATCTCATCTCTTCTATGGCCTTATGGAGTTGTTTCTTTACTTCCATTGCAATCATTTCAGCTATTTCAGGCATGTGATTACCAAGTTCTCATATTTGATGTTTCCTGGTCTTCTTCTGAGTGGGGTGGAGTTCTGGGATTGTGTTTTAGTCCTTCTTTTTGTCATGTTTGCTACTGGATGCAGAAAGTTCAGTTTCCCTCTTCTATGGTTGCACAGCAAAGACCACTAGTATCCCTACTTTTCCTGTTGGTCAGGTTTGCCCCTCAGTGACCCCTGAGAAGCACTACTTAGTCTCTGGTTTTCTGGCAGTTGTTGATTTGTATCTAGTTATCCCATACCTCAGAGACAGACATTGATGTCAACTGATGGCAGAACATCTGATCCAGCGTCCCCTTGAAGTTCAGGGGATTGCACAGCCCATACTCAGGTTGCACTGGTGTGACAATCCTGGTCCATTGGACCTATGTCCCCAGGCCTATCAGGGTTCAGACAAAACCCATACATGAACTGCAGGGTCTACAGTTTGTGAGCCACCTGAATCTATGTCTCCAGTCATTTCAGGACACATATAAGAACCAGATGCAGGCCGCACGGGCAGCAATCACAGACTACAAGTGCCTGCGACCTCCTAGGGTGTCTGGGCGCAATTATAGCACAGACTCGAACCACCAGACAAGCAGATCTTGGAGCACTTGCACATTCGGCACAGGGCATGTACAGGAAGGGGCCACACAGGCCCCCCAGCTAGACCAGTCCCTGGGGCTTCTGAATGTGGACCTCCTGTCTGTCTTTCTCTGGGAGTTTCAGCTGGGATCTGTGGCGATGTGAGTAAAGCATGGGGTCACACCCCGGAATCAGCAGCTCTTAGAGCACTCGCTCACTCGGCACCTATTTTACTTTTTAAAAGATTACTGTAAATAGGATAGTTTCTTAATTTTCTTTTTAGGTTGTTCATTGTTAGTGTATAGAAATATACTATTTTTAAAATTTGTTTACATTATTTTTTTTTATTTTGAAGAGAGTAGTACATGAGAAAGAAACAAAAAAAATAGAACAGTAGCAGCATACCAGTATCACGAACATGAACAAATCAAAGCAAATACATTCAAAGTGATTCAGGGTCTCAAAACAAATAAAATTTGTTTATTTTAGATGACAAAATTCTATACCTTTGTCATATATAATATGTTCTTTTGGAATATATATATCTGCTAAATTTAGGAAAATTAAATATATATTACTTTACATACTAATCACTTTTGTGATAAGATGTGATTTGTTTTGGTGTATTGATTTTGATTTGTATAACTTAAATTCATTCGTTAGCTGTAACAGGTGTTTTGGGGTACAGGCTAGGTGTGTTTAATCTTTAGGATTTTCATTGTTATTTTGTTAGTATTTTTCTCTTTAAAATAAAATAAAAAACTGGGGTGAGGGAAAAGAGAAAAGAAAGAAGGGGAAATTAGGTATGTATGTATATACAGGATAGCTAACATAGTTGTACTACTGACTTCTATCACTTTACTGAAAGGAGCAGTTAATGATTAATTATTTGATCAATCTTGCATGTCTCTATTTGTTTTTCTGAGAAACCACTTTGAAGAAATCAATACATAATACATCAACTATTGTTAATTTCCTACCACTTTGCCTGTAACTCTGTATTGCTTTTATTGTTCTTATGCTATTTTGTAAATGGATGTCTGATTGTTAATATGTTTTCTTTCTTTTATTTTTCAAATAAATTAAAAAAAATAAAAAAATAATGTTATTTGTGAACAGATACAATTTTACTTTTTACATTCTAACTTGGTTGCCTTTTATTTACTTTTCCTTCCTGGTGGCCTTGTATATGATTTCAATGTTAAGTAGAATTGACAAAATGGACATATTTGTCTCATTCCTAAACTGACAGGAAAAGCTTTCAGGATTTTTTGTAAGCCACGGAGTGTGACACTTACCAGGGGTTTTTCACATATAACCTTCAATATGTTGACATAGTTTATTTCTAGTGTAATTTGTTGAATGTTTTTACTATGAGAAGGTGCTCAATTTTGTCAAATGCCTTTTCACATTGAAATGTATGATGCTTCTTCCATTCTATTCATGTTACATAACATTCATTAATTTTCATATATTAAGACATCCATACATGGTAGGATTAAAGTTTATTTTAGCTGCATGATATTCCAATGTGATATTCAATTCTACTTGCTAGATTGATTGATTGACTGATTTGGATTTTTGCATTACACTTGCACTATTTAATGAAAAGAGTACTTGAAATTTTATTGTCTACCTCAATCAGGACTCTACAAATCCTATGGGAGAAAAAATGTGTTTTTCCCATTAATAAAAAATGAATAACTGGGCATGGTGGTGAATGCGTGTAATCCCAGAACTGGGGAAGCTGAGGCAGGAGGATCACGTGAGTTTGAGGTCAGTTTGGACTACATAAATGAGTTCAAGGCCAGCCTGCATTATACAATGAGATCCTGTTGCAAAAAAAGAAAAAACTGAAAAAGGTAGCAGTAATATATAAATATAAATGTAATATAATTAATTGCAGTTTTTTAGCAGTATATTTGTATAAGCCTTAAAATAAGAAAGGCATTTCTCATGATTTTTCCAAAGT
>NW_004956292.1:4849-8990 GCF_000276665.1 Chinchilla lanigera
ATCAGCAGCTCTTAGAGCACTCGCTCACTCAGCACCTATTTTACTTTTTAAAAGATTACTGTAAATAGGATAGTTTCTTAATTTTCTTTTTAGGTTGTTCATTGTTAGTGTATAGAAATATACTATTTTTAAAATTTGTTTACATTATTTTTTTTTATTTTGAAGAGAGTAGTACATGAGAAAGAAACAAAAAAAATAGAACAGTAGCAGCATACCAGTATCACGAACATGAACAAATCAAAGCAAATACATTCAAAGTGATTCAGGGTCTCAAAACAAATAAAATTTGTTTATTTTAGATGACAAAATTCTATACCTTTGTCATATATAATATGTTCTTTTGGAATATATATATCTGCTAAATTTAGGAAAATTAAATATATATTACTTTACATACTAATCACTTTTGTGATAAGATGTGATTTGTTTTGGTGTATTGATTTTGATTTGTATAACTTAAATTCATTCGTTAGCTGTAACAGGTGTTTTGGGGTACAGGCTAGGTGTGTTTAATCTTTAGGATTTTCATTGTTATTTTGTTAGTATTTTTCTCTTTAAAATAAAATAAAAAACTGGGGTGAGGGAAAAGAGAAAAGAAAGAAGGGGAAATTAGGTATGTATGTATATACAGGATAGCTAACATAGTTGTACTACTGACTTCTATCACTTTACTGAAAGGAGCAGTTAATGATTAATTATTTGATCAATCTTGCATGTCTCTATTTGTTTTTCTGAGAAACCACTTTGAAGAAATCAATACATAATACATCAACTATTGTTAATTTCCTACCACTTTGCCTGTAACTCTGTATTGCTTTTATTGTTCTTATGCTATTTTGTAAATGGATGTCTGATTGTTAATATGTTTTCTTTCTTTTATTTTTCAAATAAATTAAAAAAAATAAAAAAATAATGTTATTTGTGAACAGATACAATTTTACTTTTTACATTCTAACTTGGTTGCCTTTTATTTACTTTTCCTTCCTGGTGGCCTTGTATATGATTTCAATGTTAAGTAGAATTGACAAAATGGACATATTTGTCTCATTCCTAAACTGACAGGAAAAGCTTTCAGGATTTTTTGTAAGCCACGGAGTGTGACACTTACCAGGGGTTTTTCACATATAACCTTCAATATGTTGACATAGTTTATTTCTAGTGTAATTTGTTGAATGTTTTTACTATGAGAAGGTGCTCAATTTTGTCAAATGCCTTTTCACATTGAAATGTATGATGCTTCTTCCATTCTATTCATGTTACATAACATTCATTAATTTTCATATATTAAGACATCCATACATGGTAGGATTAAAGTTTATTTTAGCTGCATGATATTCCAATGTGATATTCAATTCTACTTGCTAGATTGATTGATTGACTGATTTGGATTTTTGCATTACACTTGCACTATTTAATGAAAAGAGTACTTGAAATTTTATTGTCTACCTCAATCAGGACTCTACAAATCCTATGGGAGAAAAAATGTGTTTTTCCCATTAATAAAAAATGAATAACTGGGCATGGTGGTGAATGCGTGTAATCCCAGAACTGGGGAAGCTGAGGCAGGAGGATCACGTGAGTTTGAGGTCAGTTTGGACTACATAAATGAGTTCAAGGCCAGCCTGCATTATACAATGAGATCCTGTTGCAAAAAAAGAAAAAACTGAAAAAGGTAGCAGTAATATATAAATATAAATGTAATATAATTAATTGCAGTTTTTTAGCAGTATATTTGTATAAGCCTTAAAATAAGAAAGGCATTTCTCATGATTTTTCCAAAGTACCAAACTGCATGAAAAGTTACTTTAGGAACTTTTATGACTTTCTTTCAACTTTTCTAACAATGAAGAGACTCACAAGGAGTCATAGAATTATTGGAGGCAAATGATTCTCTTTATCTAATACTAAAAAAATTCTCTCAGAAATGGTCCTTTGTTTATAGATACCTATTCTTCTTTTGTTCTTTGAACACCAAATTCTTTCCCCAAGCAAAGGTTTTTATCAGTTTCATGGATCTCCTCCTTGGATCCCATACTCATTTTTGTCAGAGGGAGCTGCAATAGTCTCTGCTACTCTCTTTTCTTTTTCACTTAACAATATACCTTGGAGATATCAGAGATGGAATTGCTTCTTCCTTCATAAAAGTGAAGATCTGCTATCCCCATATATGATTGACCCTAGCTTATTTAGTCTTGTATTCATGAAAAATGACATTTATCAACACTTTGCTATTATAGCAATACTATAATGACTACTGTTGTCTTTTCATCATTGTCACATAGGTTAAATACCTAAGAAATTGAGTTGCTGGATTAAAGGATGTGCATTTTTAAACTTTGATAGAAGTTACTTAATCCATCTATATAGAGTTTGTAAAAGTTGTGCTTCCTTCAACCAAGTGTGAGAAATCCCATTTCACCCCACTCATCCATATATTGTTTATCAAACCTTTTGATCTTTGTCAGACTGATAGGTTAAAAATAGTATACCAATATATATTGGTCTGTCTTCATTTTTTAATCAGTAAAGTATTGTTCTTAGCACAGGTTTCAGAACTGTTCATGGGCGCATTTCATTTACATCCTTTCACTCTTTTCCTTATTAGTGTGTTCTGTTCTCTCAATGTCACATGCTATTTATATTAATAAGTAACACAGTGATGTGACTGGCTAATAAGTGAGAAGTTCTAAAGGTAAAAATACAATGTCGGATAAGGAAAAACGCAACTTGGGTTAATGAGATGAATGATAGATAACTATTTTTTTTCATTAAAATTCTTATCCTTGGTAAGTTGACCGCTGATTTCCAGTCTCATATTCTTCATTTGAAAAGTAGGTATGTTGACTAATGAAGGTACTTCAGTAATAAGATGTTATAACATGCAAGGCCTAGGAGGGAGTTGAAGAACTAGCTCAAGTTTCCAATACAATTACTGAGTAAATATTTGTTCTGATCTATTAATTCTGGGTGCCTCTCACTTAAAAAAGAAGAAAAGGGTGAAATCTGTTCTCTGTGGTCCTGATTCTATGTCTATGTTACTCTAAGTAACTGTCCCACTCTGCTTGAAGAAGAGTAGTCAGACATTTGGAGCTGGTAGATTTAAGATGAAAAGCAGGTCCATATCCCAGACTCATGTTTATACAAACCACTAGGTATTTTTTCTTTTCTGGTACCAGGAATTGAACTCACAACCTTGTGCTTGCCAGGCAAATCCCCAGCCCCTATACAAGCCACTAGGGTCACCTGTCTTTCCAACTTGTGAGTTTTTGCACACTTTTGCTACAGATTTTTATTCTGAGAATTAGGAAAATAGTGCAAATGTGTAAAATTTAGATAAAATACAAGAGACTTTCTAGTTATCATCATGACTGAGCAGCATGTATTGAACTGAGAGTAACTTGAAGGATTCTACAAATATTGATAAAATATATAAGATAACCACTTGAAGGCACTGGAGAGAAATTGCTACAGATAAGACTTCAGAGGTCACAATTCCAAGACAAAGAGAAAACTAAGGAAGCGACTTCCATCTTTACCATGGTTTTCCCCTGATGACATTTGACAGTTCTAGGGAGGGGTAGCAGGCACAAGTGGAAGAAAGTGGGCAAGAATTGGGGGAGGGTAGAGGGAATGAGACAGAGGAAGAGAGAGAACAGGAAGCAATAATTTCCCCAAACTAAGGACAGCTAGAGGATTTGGAGTGTATATCTGCCAAAGCAGGAGGAGTTTGAGGAAGAAATCCTGTAGAGAAGAGGGCCACAGTGAAATGAGGCTCAAAATACAGTGTAATATCTCTTCAAGGAAGTTTCAGATTTCTAAGCCATTCATGTACAAAATGAAATTTTGAGAAATATAGCAGAAGCTGAAGCTGTGATTCTAAAGAACTAAACAAGAGTTTCAGGACTCATGGGGTTTCAGTAATTATATAGATAGGAGCAGAGCCACCCAAAGTTGGGGGCTTCATCAGCAGCCCACTGTATAGCTGGGTTCCTAAAGTCAGAGCAACACAACATGATCAATACCCAAAGTAGGTTCTCTGGCTGCAGGCGGGGCAAGCAGGCTCTCTGAGCCAGGTGAGCAGACTCTCTGAGCTCCACGAGCCCTGCACCAACACAGTGAGTACTCCAGGAGCTGCAGGGCT
>NW_004956293.1:0-1151 GCF_000276665.1 Chinchilla lanigera
TACATTTTTGATTTGTGTATATTGAACCATCTCTACATTCCTGAAATTAATCCCATTTGGTCATGATGTATTATCTTCTGCATGACTTTCTTCCTTCTGTTAGTTAGTATGTTATTGAGAATTTTTGCCTCTATCTTCATTAGGGAGATTGGCCTATAGTTCTCTTTTATGGTTGGGTCTTGCTCTGGTTTGGATATCAGGGTAATACTTGCCTCCAGAAATGAGGGAAAATTGCTTCCATTTCTATTTCATTGAACATTTTGAGGAGAACTGGCATTAAATTTTCTCTAAATTTCTTGTAAAATTAAGCTGTGAATCCATCAAGACCTGGGCTTTTCTTTGTTCGTCAGTTTTTTATTACATTTTCAATTTCATTGGGTTGTTTAAGAATTTTATACCTTCTTGATTCAGTTTTGGAAATTCATACGTGTCTAGGAATCTATGCATTTCTTCTGTATTTTCCATCCTATGGGAGTAGAGACTTTTGAAGTAGGTATTGATGATCTTCCAAATTTCTACAGGATCTGTAGTGATTGCAACTTTTTCATTCCTTATTGCATTGATTTGAGGTTTTTCTTTCCTTCTTTGATAGCGTTGGCTAGGGGTGCATCAGTTTAGTTTTTCAAAGAACCAACTGCTTGATTCATTAATTTTTTATATTGTTTTCTTATCCTCCATTGCATAATTTTTTGCTCTAATCTTTATAATTTCCTCCCTTCTTTGTGGTTTGGTCTTGATTTGCTCTTCTTTTTCTCAAAGTTTGCAGTGCACCATAAGGTTGTTCATTTGTGTTCATTCTGTTTTCTGATGTGGGAATCCACTGCTATAAATTACCCTCTGAGGACTGCTTTCATCACATCCAATAGGTTGCAGTAGTGTGTATCTGCATTTTTGTTTGATTGTACATATTGTTTAATTTCTTCTGTGACCAATTGGTTGTTCAGGAGGGTGTTATTTAATTTCCATGTGTCTATGAAGTTTTGTGATTTATTTTGTTATTAATTTCCAATTTCATCACACTGTGGTCTGGTAATTTCAATTCTTTTACATTTACTTATACATGGTCTGTGTGCTAGTCTATGGGCTATTTTAGAGAATGTCCCATGTGCAGCTGAGAAAAATGTGTTTAGAATAGAAAGATATGTTTGTTG
>NW_004956293.1:2830-3956 GCF_000276665.1 Chinchilla lanigera
TACCTGAGCAATTATTTCTGATCTGATTTCCTGTATATCCTGATGTAGTTGTTTCTTTACTTCAGTTGCTATTATTTCAGAAATTCCAAGTGTGTGACTTCCATGTTCTTCCATGTTATTTTTTTCTGGACTTGTTCTGGGTGGTGTGGAGGGATGAGATTGCATTTTGGTCCTGCTTTTTGTTATTTGCAAATATCCTTAGGTTTCCCAGGATTCAGGGTTATTCCTGAGGCTTTCCAAGTAAGAGAGACCTTCCTGAGATGTGGTGTGGGTGGAGCCAGAGGCCATAGTTTCCCCCATGGCTCACTGAGGCCTCCTGTGTCTGAGTGACCTTCCCTTGATGGAAACAGGGGCAGAGCCAGAAACTTGGGGATTCCAGATAACTCATGAGGCTTTCTGGTCTGAATGACTGTCCCATGGTCTGTGGATATTTAATGCATGTGGAAGTTAGTATAGATACATGAATCTACTCAAAATCAATGTTTTTCAAATTTGAGACTATTGTGATAATATATTACTTTGAATTGGGAAGCAAAATTTGAATGTGTAAAAAAAAGCAAGAATTCTGAGGGGGGCAATGAATATTTCTGAAATGAAATATGCATGCATATTTTTCCTAAAATGAAATATTTCTGAACTGAAATATGAATGCATATTTTTCCTAAAATGAAATATCCAGTCCTAATGGGAAGGAGGGATTTCACTTTGAAATTTTAACTTGTACTTTTCACCTAGTGGTTAGTGATGTTGAAATTCATTTTTTAATGTAGAATTTATTCCATTAAGTCTTTCATTTATTTATTCATTCATCCATTTATTTATTTAATTGTAAAGAGAAAAATACAAAAAACAATTTCAAAAGAAGATGCATATAATTATCCAAACAATATTAGCACAAACCTTTCTTTTCAATGAACTAAGGAATTAGTCGTATAACCATCTTAACGATTATATATGTTTGCATTTTGCTTTACCCTTCCTTCTTTTCTCCATTACCCCATCCCAGTTTCTCTTTGCTTTTGAAGTTTCTTCCCATTTCACAATATATATTGTACATTTTTTATCTTATTTACTCTTTCAGCTTCTCACACTAGGGAGACAATACAATGTTTATACATGTGTATCC
>NW_004956293.1:4713-5608 GCF_000276665.1 Chinchilla lanigera
TATTTAGTTCTTTATGTGTTCTCAATAGTAATTTGTTGTCTGAGGAACAGCTGACAAACACTTTTTCCCACATTGTGGGTTACCTCTTTACTGTATTTGTAGATGAATTCATTTATTAAGCAGGTGTGCAATTACTCTCTCTGTCCTGTGAAAGAAATCTTAACTGAAATCATGAGAATCTGTTACTGAACAGAGAGTTTTGATTAAGACCAAGATTATGCTTTTATAATAAGTGCTGATTTGTAGCTATAATAAATGCAAGTTGGTGTAATTATTGTGTAAGTACAGATACAATTAATGATGTATAGGCTTACTCGTGTATCAACTATGGGGCAAAAGAATTATAGTCATTACTTAATTCTGTAGCCAGTATTGTGTCTCTGGCTAAACTCAGAAAAGACACCTGCTCTTTCATGGAAAAGCTCCTATGTTTCCTTGTGAATGTAGTGAGCAGGTTGTAGCCAAGGCTGGTATGTTTGCAATAATTTCTGGAGATCCAGTTTGCTTCCAATTCTCATGTGTGATATTGTGTGTGGTCACCATGCTCCTCCTTATGCCTCATGCCTGAGGGCAGCTGTCCTTCTTCCACGTACTTCCTTTTATGGTTCTCAATATCTGGAGAAACTATGACCACGTTGAAGCAAGAAATGATATCAAGGTACAGTAATTCTAGGAGGCTTTAGTAAGTTCATAATGAATGATAGACAGAAAAAGAATATTAGTAAAATGTGGGTGTTAGCCACACATTAAACCAATGTGTCCTTACTGGCATGGTATGGCACAATCCACACTACACCATACAGGCAGCCTTATGAATACCCTGAGGGTTAATATCCTAAATAGATGACATTTAAGGCCTAAAAACAAGACTTTCAAATACAGAAAAGATCAAAAT
>NW_004956294.1:0-5687 GCF_000276665.1 Chinchilla lanigera
GGCAATAGACTACCTTTCTATCTGACAAGGACAAGCTAAAATTAAAAGCTAATTATTAGGGTACAAAAATTGGTATTAATATTATAGAAGCATTTTACATAAAAGCATAAAATACATTGCCAGCTGAAGTGACAGCATACAGTGGTAACTGAACACTGCTGTCTCAACAGAAGGCAGGAAAGGACGCCAGGGAAAGAAGTGAAAGAAAGAAATTGGAAAGGTTTTCTCAGGGCAGACTTTTCCTTGCCCTTGAATGCAGACAGGTTTGCTCTTACGGTTTGTGCTTGGATGTCTCCCCAAAGCCTCATGCAGCCACAGCGGGGTGCTTTACAGAGGTGGCTGACTTGGTGCAATGTCTAGGGCTGGGATTACCTGTGTGACTGCTACACGCACCCTAGCGTGGTAAGCCTGCATACAATATAAGGGGCAGAAGAGTCTTCCCTCATGCTCCTTCTTTTTTGCCCCTTTGCTCTCCTGTTTTGCTCTGTTGCTTTTGCTGTCTTCCACCACCATGAACGGTTGCCCCTGTTCCCTGCCACTCTGCCTTGGAGTGAGCAGATTATAGACTGAAACCCTCAGAAACTGTGAGCTAAATAAATCTTTTCTTCCTTAATTCTGTATATCGGGTATTTTGTCCCAGCAACAAGAGAAAAGTAATGAAGACACTTGCCATGGCTATAAATCAGTTCAGACAAGATCTATAAAGTAAAATCTGTCTTCATTAAAAGTGGCTAATTAAGTTTGCAGTTATTTGGCATATTCCTACATACACTGATACCTTGAAAATGTGCCTACTTCCTCTCTCTAAGATATGGAAGGAAAGGAGGTGGCTGGGATGATGTTAACAGGCATTCTAGATGAACCCATGTCCAAATTTTAAACTATTGTCTATGTGACTACTAAAGCACTCATTCCTAAATGGTAAGATAAGCCCAACTATCTGCCAACAATCATCTGGAGACCTTGCTAATAATAAAATCCTTATTTAGAGCTGAGAATGTAGCTCAGCTTGTCCAGCATCCATGATGCTTGGGTTGAATCCCCAGGATGGAAAAAAAATAGCAGCACCAAAAAACTTTTTTTTCAGGAAAGTAAAAGGCCCACTAACCTGTTCCCCAGAGCTTTTTGATAGTCCCAGGACTTGGGACTACTAAATGGGTCTTTTCAGAAATGACTCTCAGCTTTAGGGGCAGTTGGGGGTCTGGTATTCTCTGGCTGGATTACCAAGCATTGGCAGGCGATTCTTATTATCTTTTAGAGCTGTTGAAATTCAGAAATTACTCTAGAAGCACCAAAGACCACTCAAGACTTGCTCCAGTGACTCATCCTTTAAAACAATAGACACACCTCCTTGATAAAATATGATTAATTTCCTGGGGTCTGGAGAAGTAAGAAAGTAAAGTTCATGGTTGCTTGCTTTTTCCAGTTTATTTGTATAGTTGAAGGGTCTCTGCTCCACTATTAAATGGTTATAAAATATTTTTAAAGGAAAAGAAAATGGCTTATATTCAAAAATGTTCCATAGTTTAGTTATGGCAGAATGATGATTAATAAAAGAATAGCCTAGAACTCTTCATGTTTAGTAATAAAATAGGATATGGCAATACTGGCCTTTCTTTTCCTGTGCATTTTTAAGGATGATGGAAGAAGTCTATGTTTAAGATACTCATTCTACAAAGTTGTTTTAATGTTGATAACTCTTAAATAGCTGACCAAAGCTGGCATGTAACATTAACTAGGTGTATTTCCTGACAGAATTGTATAATTCAGAATTTATTCGTACTTTTTTTAAAGGTTTGAGCTTTGTTATATTAAAAAATTGTTAAAGACACTTTATATGATTAATGTGAATGTTGCCAGGTACTATAGCTTGCATTTAGATGTTCTCCAAAGCCTCAAGTTGTCATAGGTGGGCCTTTTTCAGAGATGGCTGGACCTAAGGTATGTGATTGATTCATGGTGCAATGCTTGAGATTAAGGGTGTGTGAGTCCTAAATCAGACCACTGACTGGTTTGTCTATGCCCTAATCCTGGTAGTCTAGATAGAGTATAAAAGGGACAGAAATACACTGTTAAGGTCCCTCATTTCTTTTGCTATTTTATGGGCACCATGAATTGTTCTCCATGTGATGGCCTTCTGCCAAACTACCCTACCTTGGCTGAGTAGCTGATTATGGACAGAAAACTGCAAATTATGAGCTAAATAAACTTTTCCTCCTTTAACTTTGAGTGTTAACTTTCAGGAAGGCCCTTGACTACTCCTGATTATTTAGATTTCTTTCTTTCTTTCTTTCTTTCTTTCTTTCTTTCTTTCTTTCTTTCTTTCTTTCTTTCTTTCTTTCTTCTTTCTTTCTTTCTTTCTTTTCTTTCTTTCTTTCTTTCATCTGTCTTGCTTCCTTTTATGCATACGTTTTTACTTTTCATCCTCCTCGCTCTCACCTTTTCCTCACTTCCTCCATCTCTTTCCCCTTTCTTTTACTCCTCCCATTTCTTTATTATTTCACTTTTTAAAAATTCACCTCTGTGGCCATATCTGCATTGCAACTGAGACTATGGTGATATTTACTCACTGGAAGCTAAGTAGCATTTTCAAACTGCTTCCAGCTTCCTAGAAAGTTAGAGGCAAAAAATTACTGTCTTAGTTACTTTTCTTGTTGCTGATACAAAATATCTGACACCCTGGTTAAAGGAGAAAACTTTTAGCTCACAGTTTGTAGATGTTTCAGTCCATAATCCGCTGCCGCCAAGGCAGGGTGATAATGGGCATTGTGGAGGGGAAACAATTCATGACAGACTGAAGGTAGCATAGCAAGCACGGGACAGCACAGTTCTTTCCTTCCCTTATATGTTATCCAAGCTACTTAGCATGGGTGATACTCACACCCTTAATCTTAGTTTCTTTGAGTTGAGCATTACACTATAAACCAATCCTGTGTCACAAATTGTAGATATAGCCATCTCTGAAAATCCCCACCTATGACCACATGAAGCATTTAGGGGCATCTAAACACTAGCTATAACATTCTACCCTCTAAAAGACTCATGCACATCCATTTATACCATAGGCATTTAATCTACCTACAAGAGTTGCCAAAGTCCTAACAATTTCAGCATTGCTGAAAAGTCCAAGTCCAAAGTCTCCTCTGAAATTTAAGGCAAAATTAGCTGTAAGCCCCTATATAAGTGAAAAGAAAGTTAAACACTTCCAACATTTAATGGCACAAGGAAGACATTTCCATTCCAGAAGTTACAAACAGGAGACACCAAGGCATAGGAACAAAGCAAGACCCAAATCCAGCAGCACAAACATTAAATTCCAATTTCACTTCCAGCGCTTGCTAGACCTGGAAAGCTGTGGCAACTTGTGAACTCCAAAGGGCTTGGATGCCATCTGTCCCGATGGCACTTCTGGTGATTGTATCTCCCATGGCTTCTTTCTTTGATGGGTTTTGCTCACTTCTTGCATCTTTCCTTGGACAGTCCACATTTCTGGCTTTTCCAACCTTTCGGAGTCTTTACTACACCTTCAGCATCACACTCACAGCCTCACACATTTCCCTCTCAGGGGTACACTGCCTGGCCTTCCAGGCCTTCTTCAGAAATCTAGGTATAACCCTGACACTACAACTGTTGCATTCAGCATGTGTGGAAAGCCAGCACCACATGGATGAGGCGAAGGTCTGCTGCCAGGAGGAGTAGTCAGGCTTATTTCTTACTTAGCTGTAGGGGTCCAGTGCCTGAAAACAAAACCCTGAGGAACATATTCCCTAGCATGCTGCCATGCTGGATCATGGTGTCTTGAGGGGCCCTTCTCAAAGAAGTCTTATGGTTTTATAATTCTGAGGCTGCAAATGGTGGAGTCTTGACACTTCTTGTGCTGCTCTGGGGCCATCTTTTCTATTCTCCTGTTCTTTTCCAGGAATCATGATATCCTCTGGTTTATCTCTGCAGTCCACAACTTTCTGGAGTTTCCTTTCTGACCATGTTTTGAATCATTCTGCTGGGCTCTTTGTTCTTTATTCTCAATATAAATCTGGCTAAAAGCCCCCAAAAGAAGCCATGCCACCACCTCAACATTAAACTGCCTTGAAATTTCTTTTGCCTTGCCCTTAATCTTAGTCCCAGGAAAAGTATTTGACCACAAGCAAAATATGGACAAACTTTCCACCAAACTACAACACACATCATCTGAGTCCAGCATCCAATGCAGTCCTTCTTCCCAGGAGAAACTTCCTGAGCCTGGTCTTTACCAGCATCACTCTGCCAGCATTCTGGCTTTCTGAGCTCTGACCAGAGTCTCCCATCAAGTACAGCCTCAGGCATTCCAGCTCTAGTTTTTCAGCTGGCATCTCCAAACCTTTCCTAAGTCTTCCCTTTCCCACAAACCAACTCTAAAGTCTCCTAAACCACATGATCAGGTACAGTCACAGCAAGAATCCCACTTCTCTCATACTGAATTCTGTCTTAGTTACTTTTCTCATTGTTGAGACAAAATACCCAACACCCAAAGTTAAAAGGAGAAAGGATTGTTTAACTCACAGCTTGTAGTGGTTTCAGTCTATAATTGGCTGGCTCCAAGGCAAGATGGTATGGCAGACGGTTAATGCAGATGAGAAACAGTTCGTGGTGGGCAGAAGGTAATTAAAACAATAAAGGATGACCACAGAAGCATCTTTCTGACCCTTTTATCTTATACAGGCTACTCAGGGTGGGTAGTACTCGCATCCTTAATCCTAGTGCCCTATGTTGTAGCATTGTGAATTGATTCCAGCATCACACACTCTATTTCCAGCTGCCTTTTGAAAAAGCTCCATCTATGACCATATGAAGCTTTAGGGGGACATTCAAATGCAAGCACAACAATTGCTTTAAATCTTGAATGGACTTAATGTTTTGTTTTGCTGATTCATACCTGTGACTTCTATACTTCTCTTAACACCTTAGCAGCTTTTAAAATATTTGACTTAGTTATACGGGTCAATAGCTACATCTAGAATTGATTATAGACAGATTTCCTAATTTTCCAATATTTATGTGCTTCCTTTCTACATCATGCTTCCTCTCTTAATTTAATTTCAAGGCATTAGGCCATTCAGGCTGAGGTGGGAGATCCCCAACTTTAATCTCTTCCATAAGCTCTCTCTTTCAGTTCAACAAATGTGTTGTGTGCTACTTTAACCCCAAATTTTAAATAATAGGAATAAACAAGCATGGCCTTGACTTCCTGCCTGCCTCCAGGTTAAATTTTGTTTGTTGGTCTTTGGGAGGTTCCTTTTGGTACACATTTTTGGTACCTAAGGGTAATATTCATTGGGAGAATTGTTATATGTGTGTAATACATCTTATTTGTGTTTTTCATCCCCTCTCCTTCCATCTCTTTGTTCTCTTCCTTTATGCAAAAGATCTATAACCCTGTCAGCTGCTATCTATCCTTTATTTTGCTCTATAATTTATTTATATTTTGGCTTTCTCACATTAAAGAAATCATGTGACAGTTAAACTGTGTGTCTGATTTATGTGTGTCATGTAATACCGTCTCAAAATGTATTCACTTTCCTATCAAGGACTCAATTTTATCCTTTATGGCAAAATAGTACTCCATTAAATATCAATACACTGTCTTAATCCATTCATCTGTTGATGGACATATAAACCACTTCCAAGGTTTAACTATTATGAATTGAGTA
>NW_004956295.1:0-5664 GCF_000276665.1 Chinchilla lanigera
AAGTAGAAACCCACTGGACATACCCTGCTGTTAGCTGCTTCATTTTTTTTTTTTTTTGGTTTTTCTCCAGTACCAGGAATCGAACTCATGACCTTACGCTTGCCAGGCAGGCGCTGTGCGGCTGAGCTAAATCCCCAGCCCTGTTTGTTACTTGTGTACAGGAATGCTATTGATTTTTGGGTGTTAACTTTGTATCCAGCTATGCTACTGAGTTTGGTTATTAAATCCATGAGCCTTTTGATGGAGTTTTTGGGGCCTTTTATGTAGAGTATCATGTCATCTGCAAATATTGATAATTTCACTTCTCCTTTTCTATCCTTAATCCTTTTATTTCTCTCTCTTGTATAATTGCTCAAGTTAATATTTCCAGAACTATATTGAATAGGAGTGGTGACAGTGCACATCCTTGTCTTGTTCCTGATTTTAAAATGAATGCTTTCAATTTTTGACCATTTAGTATGATGTTAGCCATTGGTTTATCATAGATGGCTTTGATGAGCTTGAGGAAAATGCCATCTATTCCTATCTTCTGTAGGGTTTTTTTTTTCTCATGTATGAATGTTGGACTTTATTGAAGGCTTTTTCTGCATCAGTAGAGATGATCATGTGACTTTTGTCTTTGGTTCTATTGATACGGTGTGTTACATTAATTGATTTGCATGTGTTGACTCATCCCTGCATTCCTGGGATGAATCCCACTTGGTCATGGTGTATAATCTTCTTGGTGATTTGTTGTATTCTGTTTACTAGTATTTTATTGAGAATTTTTGCATCTATATTCATTAGAGAGATTGGCTTGTAGTTCTCTTTTTTTGGTTGGGTCTTTCTCTGGTTTTGGTATCAGGATAATACTTGCCTCCATGAATGAGTTGGGGAGACTTCCTTCCCTTTCAATTTCATTAAAGAGTTTGAGAGGAATTGGTGTTAAATCTCTAAATTTCTTGTAAAATTCAGCTGTAAATCCATCAGGACCTGGGCTTTTCTTCGTTGGCAGTTCTCTTCTTGAGAATTTTTATTACATTCTCAATTTGACTGGCTGATATTGAGTTACTCAGGATTTTATTTTATTTTATTTTATTTTATTTTATTTTTTTTGGTTTTTCTCCGGTACTGGGAACCGAACTCACGACCTTGCACTTGCCAGGCAGGCGCTTTTGCCGCTGAGCTAAATCCCCAGCCCCGAGTTACTCAGGATTTTAGATGTTCTTCATTCAGCTTTGGTAATTCACATGTATCTAGAAATCTGTCCATTCCCTTTGTGTTTTCCATCCTATGAGAGTAAAGATTTTCAAAGTAGGTATTGATGATCTTCTGAATTTCTGCAGGATCTGTAGTGATTTCACCACCTTCATTCCTTATTGCATGTATGTCAGTTTTTTCTTTCCTTTTTTGGATGAAGTTGGCTAGGGGTTTATCTATTTTATTTATTCTTTCAAAGAACCAACTGTTTGATTATTTCTTTGTATTGTTGTTTTAGCCTCCATTGCATTAATTTCCACCCTGAGCTTTATAATCTCCTGTCTTCTTTGAGCTCTGGGTTTGATTTGCTCTTCTTTTTCTAGGAACTTGAGGTGAGGCATAAGATTGTGTATTTGTGCTTGTTCTGTTTTCCTGAGGTGGGAATTCACTGCTATAAATTTTCCTCTGAGGACTGCTTTCATTGCATCCTACAGGTTCCTGTAGGTTGTATCTACATTTTCATTTTGTTGTACATAGTATATAATTTTTTCTTTGATTTCATCTGTGACCCATTGGCTGTCCAGGAGGGTGTTATTTAATTTCCAACTGTTAATGGAGTTTTTGTGTTTTCTTTTGTCATTCATTCCCAATTTCATTGCACTATGGTCTGATAGTATAGGACAATCTCAATTAATTTATATTTACTTAAACATGCTCTATGCATTAGTACATTGTCTATTTTAGAGAACGTCCCATGTGCAGCTGAGAAGAATGTGTATTCTGATGCTGTTGGATGGAACACTCTGTAAAGGTCTACTAAGTCCATATGTTCACATGTTTGGTTAAGTTCTGTTATTTCTTTGCTGATTTTTTGTCTAGTTGATCTATTTGTTTGTGACAATGGTGTGTGAAAATCCCCTGTTATGATTGTGTTACTGCATATTTCATTTTTCTTCTGTTAAAATTTGTCTTATACAGTTGGGTGCTCCTATATTTGGTGCATAGATATTTATGATTGTTATCTCTTGCTCTTGAAGCTTTCCCCTCACTAGTATGTAGTGACCTTCCTTATCTCTTTTGATTGTTCTTGGTTTGAAGTACAAGTTGTCTGCAAACAGAATAGCTACACCAGCTTTTTTCTGGGTTCCTGTCATATGGAGTATTGTTTTCCATCCTTTACTTTTGTCTATGAATTACCTTTTGAGTTAAGTGCGTTTCTTGTATACAGCATATAGTTGAATTTGTTTTCCTGATCCACACTGCTAGTCTGCGTCTTTTGGGTGGTACATTGAGACCATTTACATTGATGGTTATAACTGATATGTACTGGTTTATCTTTGTCATCTTATTTTCCTGCTATTGGGTGCTCTTTTTTCCCTCTAATTGCTTGCTCTGCTTGGTGGTTCCTTTGTGCTATTGTTCCTGAAGTCATGTTCTGTTTTATCTCTTTCTAGAATATCTTTTAGTACTCTTTGTAGGATTGGTTTGATGCTCATGAATTTCTTCAGTTGTTCTTTATCATGAAAATATTGTATTTCTCCATTAAATTTGAAGGATAGTTTTGCAGGGTACATCTATCTGGGTTAGAAGTTGTTTTCTTTCAGTACCTGAAGTACTTCACTCCCAGATGTTCTTGCCTTGATGGTTTGTGTTGAGAAATCTGCTGTGATTCTGATGGACTTTCCTTTATAGATGATCTGTTTCTTTTTTCTAACAGCTTTTAATATTCTGATCTTTTGTTGAATTTCTGGGATCTTGATCACTATATGTCTGGGTGTAGATTTATTTTGGTTATGATTAACTGGAGTTCTATATGCTTTACTTACTGTATGTCTGATTCTTTTTTCATGCCTGGGAAATTTTCTGCTATTATTTCAGCAAATAGTCTTTTTTTGTAATTTGTGTTGACACCTGCTGTTTCACCGATACTTATTAAACTGGCATTATTTTTCTTTGCTTCATCTTGCAGTTGTTGAATTGTCATTTCCTGGTTCCTTGTTGTTTTTAAGAGATCCCTCCTTTCACGTTCATTAGTGCCAACGCTGTCTTCAAGGACTGAAAGTGTATCTTCAACTTCGCTCAGGCAGTTTTGCCAGCTTTCAATGGAATTTTTAATTTCCTGCATATCTGTTTGAATCTGTTTCATACATTCTAGTTCTTTTCTACATTATTCACTCAAGGTTTCCATGAGTTGTCTATGCTGTTATACTTTCTTATCAACGTTGTCTTTGGATATGCTGAACACTTCTTTCATTATTGCTGTCATTTCTTTTTTTACCTGAGACTTTGTTTCTGATTGGATGTCTTCTATGGCCTGCTGGAGTTGTTTTTCTACTTCAGTTGCTATCATTTCAGAAATTTCAGATGTATGACTTCCAGGCTGTTCTGTGTTGATGTCCCTTGGACTTGTTTTGGGTGGTGTGGAGGTCTGGGATTACATTTTGCTCCATCATTTTGTCATTTTTGAAGATCCAGAGGTTCCCTGGAGTACAGCCTCACTCTCCCAATTGTGTGTGAGTAGCAGGGTGAGTGTCTGAAGATCCACAGTGCTCAGTGCATTTCCTGTGCTGGTGAGTGGTGGCAAGGTGGGGTCCCAGATGCTCCCGACCTTTCTTGCATTCAGTTCCTCCCAGATGTGTGTGGGAAGAGCAGGGGAGGCTTGCTGGATTTCCTGAAGCTCTCTGGGGTTTGGCCCATCTTCCACAAGAGTAGGGGGAAGCAAGTCATTTTTACCGAGGTTTCAGATATTGCACAGGACAGAGCCTGCTTCCATCACTGGCAGGGGAGGGGTAAGGGTGGACTCCCTGAGGCTACTGACTCTGTCCAGGTTTCAGCTGAGCTCCCAGGGGGCTGTGGGTTGATCTGAGAGTGATCACCAAGTCCCCAGAGTTGTCTGGGGCTCCACATGTCTCACACACTGGTTGGGGAGGTATCAGAGTGGCTCACTGTAGTTTCTAAAGATGTCCAGAATTCAGCCCAGCACCTGCAGACACACTATGTGTGTGGGAGTAAACAGCAGGACCCCAGAGCGTTCCTGGGGTGCCGCCTCCCTTGCACACTGGTCAGGGAGGTGCAGCAGTGACTCACTGGGGTTCCTGAAGATGTCCGAGGGTCAGCCCAGCCTCCAAAGACACACTATGGGTGTGATGAGTAGTCATCCAGGCCCCAGAGGGTGTCTGGGCTTCTGCCCGTCTCCCACGCTGGTCATGGAGGTGCTGCAGTGACTCACTCGGCTTCCTGAAGATGTCTGGGCTTCAGCCCAACCCTGACAGACACACTGTGGGTGTGTTGAGTAGCCACGGAGGCCCCAGAGGTGCCCCGGGTTCTACCTGTCTTGCACGCTGGTCAGGGAGGTGCAGGGGCTATTCACTGGTGTTCCTGAAGATGTCTGGGGTTCAGCCTAGCACCCACAGACACACCTAGAGGTTTTCAATAAGTCAAGTTTATGAATCCTCATTCATCCCACATCTTACTTAAATAGAATATTTTCTTATGAGAAATGGGTTGATGCTCCTGCAAGGTTCTCTGGAATTTTATTTATTTATTTATTTTTTTGGTTTTTCTCCGGTACCAGGAACTGAACTCACGACCTTGCGCTTGCCAGGCAGGCGCTTTGCCGCTGAGCTAAATCCCCAGCCCCTCTCTGGAATTTTATTTCCTCTCTGAGAGATCCTTCTTGTGACATCTCTGTACATCTACCTTGCAGGCAACAATACAGAAAATGAAGGAGGATTTCTTGCTGAAAAATGAAGAAGAATCTGATCAATACTGCCAGAAAGAACTAAATTTACTTTCAAAAGACTTAATGGAAAGCATTTCAGCAGGCAGTTTCTGTGTTCCTGGAGGGCACCAGCTGTACATGGAAATGAGGAAAAAGATTGAAGAGGGCTATTGCCAAGTGCCTAGGAGAGGAGTCAAGGTGAGGAGTAGGGGAGCCTGGGAAAGTCTAGAGAATAATGTCAAGGGGTTTCCAGGACCAGCTCTGAGCAACAGGAAAGCAGATTATTATGAAATCTTTTCATTCTTTCCTGAAGGGTTGGGATTAAAACTAGGGCTTCCAGCATGTGCTTGAGCAGTGCATTATATCCTTGAAATCACTTTAGTCTTTAATGCTTCCTATCTGCTATGTATTCCTAAAAATAGAAATTTTCATTCCCCCCAAAATAGCAAGGAGTCAAAAAATCAGGAGGGATAGAAAAAATTATCCATTTCTTCATTCAACAAGATGACTGCAATGTGCTATGTGCTGGTGATTTACAAGGTTCACTCAGTCTTCACTCTCCAAGCTGATGAATTGCATATTGAGTGACATTACTTATCAGCCTATGAGAATGTGCTACAAAGGTGGTGTTAATGAATATAATGAACTGTTATTGCTTATGCACTTAATGATAAACTCTTTCCTAGGTAGTTTAATCTAGCTTGAAGTGATATCACCTTTTTTCTGAACATTTTTCCTTTCAATAGCTTTTTTTTTTTTTTTTT
>NW_004956296.1:0-5622 GCF_000276665.1 Chinchilla lanigera
CACACAAAGAAACCACATGAAATGTGGTCAAAACATTCCCAGCCATGGCTGCTAATCGCCATCTCACCTACCTTCCCCACAGTGGGGTCTAGCAGTCTCGCCACAGACAACCCCTAAAGGGCCCCAAGTAGGAAAAGTGGAAAAGGGTCTGTAACATGTGGTGACCAAGCAGATTCATCTAGTGACACTTATTTAGTGAGGCATTTGCCATGGGTCAGACACAGTGAATGAAAGCAAATGAAATGCTGTGAAGGACCTAGAAGAATACAGTGTTGGAGGAAATATGCGAAGCGTCACTGTTGGATATGGATGGTGTGGGTGGAGAAAGGAAGCATCCATCCTGTGTGTGGGATGGGCAAGTAAGAAATGCTTCCTGGAAGAGGTTGATCTTGGTCCATATCGAAATATGGGAGGAATGTTTCAGGCAGACAGGGGGATGGTGAGAGTGAGCACTGAGTGTGTTGGGGAGGGGAGGGTTGGGTGGAGAACTTCCCATGCAGAGTAAGCTGTGAGAGAAAATAGGAGGTGTGCAGAGCAAATAGGAGGTATGAAGAGAATGGGAACTGGCAAACAGCTCCATATAGCTGGATCACTGATTGTGAGGTAGGGTGCATGCTAAGAAGGAACCCTGGAGAAGTAAGCAGGAACCACAGTATTGAGGGTCTTTACTACTGGAGTTTGTAGTTCTGGCCTTTTATTTCCAGGTATGAAGCCTCCAAGCTCTGTAGCCTCTCTATCCCCACCCAGAACTCTGCCTGTGCACTGGCCTGTTGTCCCTTCTAAGGCCTGATGCAGAAAATTATAGCTGTCCTGTGCTCTCCAGGCTCATCTCTGCAGCCCACTGTCCCCATCATATCAGGTCCCTGCTCTGCTACTGAGGTGTTACCTTGTACTGGAGGGTATGCACCAAATACCAGCACATCCAACTATATAAATCAAATATTAATGGGTAGGAAAAATAAAATAAGCACTAATATAATTGTAATGGGGGACCTCAATATTGCACTGTTAGAAATAGGCCAACTAGACAAAAAAAAAATCAATAAAGAAATATCAGAACTGAACCAAACTTTTGAACAAATGGACTTAAGAGGTGTCTACAGAGTGTTCCACCCAACATCAGAATATACATTCTTCTCAGCTGCACACAAGATGTTCTCCAAAATAAACCACATACTAGTTCACAGAGCACACGTAAGTAAATACAAAAGAATTGAAATTATTCCATACATATTACCAGACCATACTGCAATGAAATTGGAAATCAATGGCAAAAGAAATCATAAGAACTTCATAAACACATGGAAATTAAATAACATGCTTCTGAACAACCAGTGGGTCACAGATGAAATTAAAGGAGAAATTAGACAGTTCCTACATTAAACAATAATGCAAACACAACATACTGGAACTTATGGTACACAATGAAAGCAGCTCTTCAATTTTTTAATAGTTTTAAAAGATACTGGAGCATGACTATACCGAACATAATCTTGGGGATTTTCCTCATTACCTGCTAGTTCAGTAACTGTAACTGGGTACATAGTAAAAGCCTTACAAGCATCCAAATCTCCTTCCTGTTTGGCTTGGACAAAAGTCTTCATGACTGTAGTCATGTGTAGTGGTCTTTGAACAGTTAACTGAGGTGGATCCCTAAAAGGGTTAGACTTACATATTGGGGCTGAGGGCTGTGCCGGATATGCTTGAGATACCGAAGGAGGAGGCAGAGGACAATCTAATTACTTTTTCTTATAGTCAGTATTATGTCGAAAAGACCCATACCCTCCTTCCTCCTCTGTAATTGGTTCCTGTCCCTGAAATGATAGAGTTTCCTCAGGCAAACTATTATCCGATTCAGAATCAGATCTGTCTTTGCATTTTTTACTTCTTGTATCCTGCAAGATCTCCTGTTCTGGTTTAGTTTCTTTTTGAGACAGAAAATTACCCATAGTAATCCTGATGAACAATCCCGGAGACTGGGCTTACCTATCCGTGGACTCTTCTCTGGTCTGCTGAACACTGACTTAATTCCTTTCTCCGTAGTCTTGAAGACTCCTTTCGTTTTCAAGTTCCCGCCCATCAGCTCTTCTCCAGTCGGTAGAGCAATGACTTAATTTCCTTAATTCCCTTTCCTAGTCTCGAAGACTTGTTTTCATACCTTAGCCTCAAAGACTTGTTTTCATACCTTAGTCTTGAAGACTTATTTTCATGCCTTAGTCTTGACTTTTGTACTCAGGTACCTGTTCCTGCGCCATTTTGTTGGATTACCTATCCATCCCTGTGCTGGGTGAACAGGTCCTGAGAACGAGGTGCCCGTGGATGTATCAGGTGCCCCATGTATCTGGGCTCAGTGGGTAGTCTCCATCTCCAGTAACCTTTTATTCAGCGAGAACAAAGGAGGCATTTGCCCTGGATTTGGGGCAATCTCAACCGTTTTTTGCAAGGCCAATACAACTCCATTATCATAGGAATGATACTTGACCAGTAAGGCATCATGTTATCTTCCTTAGGGCATATCTCAGAAAAGCATCTAGTGTTGTCCTCAGGGCTAACAATGCTTTTGCTAGACTTCCTCCAGAACCCAGGCTTGGTCAGGCCTGAGGCAATACATCTAGAGAATGTCCTACTCCACACTAAGCTATCTTTGACAAAGGAGCCACACACTTTCACTGGAAGAAAGACAGCCTCTTTAATAAATGGTGCTGGAAAAACTGGCTTTCCACATGCTGAAGAATAAAACTAGACCCATATCTTTCACTATGCCCTAAAGTGAAATAAAAATGGATCAAAGATCTAAATATTCAAACAGAAGTACCAAATCTTCTGCATAGATAGAATAGGTAGAACTCTTGAAGACATTGGTGTAGGCAAAGACTTTGTGAACAAAACCTCAATCACACAGGAAATAACACAAAGTATCAACAAGTGGGATCTCACTTTGTTAAAAAGCTTGTTCACAGGAAGAGAAACCACCAACAGAGTAAAATGATAACACACAGTATGGGGAAAATTTTTTGCTAGCTGTTCCTCAGACAAAGGACTAATATATAGAATATATGAAGAACTTAAAAAAAAATCAGACCTCCCCAAATTGAAAAACCCAATCCAAAAATGGCCATCTGAAATGAATAGACACTTCTCAGATGAAGAAGTAGAAATGGCAAATAAATATATGAAACAATATTCAGCATCACTGGTCATTCAAGAGATGCAAATTAAAATATTGCTGAGATTCCATCTCACCCCAGAAAGAATGACTGTTACCAAGAAATCAACCAATACCAAATGCGGGTGGGGCAGTGGGGACTGGTGCAACCACTGTGCAAATCAGTGTGGAGATTCTTCAAAAAACTAAAACTAGAGGTTCCATTCAATTGAGCTATTCCCCTGCTTGGTATCTTCCCAAAAGAATTAAAAGCATCATACCGCAGTGATATATACACACCCACGTTTATAGAAGCACAGTTTGTAATAACTCATCTTGAAACAGCCCAAATGCCTGTCAACTGATGAATGGATGAAGAAGATGTGGGGTTTTTTGTATACAGTGGAACACTACTCTACCATAAAGAAGGATAAGCTTGAGACATTTCTAGCTAAATGGATGCAACTTGAGACCATATTCTTAAGTGCATTAAATTGGACACATATGTTTAAATACCATATTGTTTCTCTGGTGTGAGAAACCAAAAGTGTAAATAAGGACCAAAACTTATAAGGGGAAATGGGAAGATAATGAAATAAGAAGGGGAACAAGGGAAGGCAGAGGGGAAGGAAGAAAGGGACAAGAAAAAAGAGAATAGAAGGTAAAAATGGAAGCAAGCTTTTTTGGGGTCTTTTTGAGACAGTCTTGCTATGCAATTCAGGCTGGCCTTGAGCTTACTTTGTAGCCCAGGCTGTTTTTGAACTTGCAACAATCCTTCTGCCTCAGCCTCCTGAGTGCTGGGATTGCAGGCATGCGCCACCACGCCCTGGAAGCAAGCTTTTGCAAATAAGGAGGGGAAGAGGTTGAAGGGAGGTGAGGGGAATGGGAAAAAAATAAAAAGCAAGATATTTCACGTACAGGTACAAATTCCCTATGTGAAGGCTGTCATTAAAATATACCAATAAAAAAAGAAAACTGTATTTTCACAAAAAAGAAAATCATCACATTTTAAGTGTATAATTCAATGATTTTCATAAATTTGCAATATTGAGATACTCTCACCGCAGTCCAATTTTAGAACATTTTTAACACCACAAAAGGATCTCTTGTGCCCATTTTCAGTTACCCTCGATTCCCTGAGATGATTAGTCACCCACCTTCTGTCTCTGTGGCCTTTCCTTTCCGGGCATTTCTTACTAGAAGAACCACACAGTCCGTGTCCTTTTGTGTTTGACTTCTTTCACTTAGCATATGTCTTGAGGTTGATTCATATTGTGGCATGGCTCAGTATTTTTCTACTTTTTATTGCCAAACCGTGCACCAGTGATGGCAAACCTTTCAGAGCCTTCAGTGGTAGCGAACAGCTGGCTGTGGCACACATGCCATAGGTTTGCTGTCACTGCCATAGGATATTCTATGGATATATCACTTTTCCTTTATGCTTTCACCAGCTCACAGACATTTGGAATTTTCTGGCCATTATGAACATGCTGCTACTGGGATAAAAGTCTCTGTGTGTACGTTTTATTTCTCTTGGGTCTGTACCCAGAGGTGGCACCACTGGGTTGTATGGTAAACTTATGTTTAACTTTTTAAGAACTGCAAAGCTGGCCTGTAATGACTTTCTTATTTTCATTTACCATCTTCTTAGTAATATCTACTTCCATCAATGACTTCATCATCTACCCAGTTAATAATCCAGAACTCTTGAGGTCTTTCTGTGTACTTTCATTTAGATAACTCCCCAGTTCAGTAATCACTAATTGTCAATTTTACCTCCTAAGCATCTCCAGAGCCATTTCCCAATTCCCCGTGACATTTGACTCTCCTAGCTCTGGCCTCTCATATGTTCCTCTTCTCATTCATCTATCTTACCTTCTCCAAACAATTCATTCTTAAGAGGTTATGATATATTTGGTATGAACCACAGAATATATGAAAACATTCATAATTTATGAAGCATAAACATGTAATGGAAGCCTTGTGGGCCTACCAGCCAACTGAAGACACAGTTCTGCTACCACTGTGAAGTTCTCCGTGGCTTCAACACACCCACTTTTCACATTACATCTAATCAGTGCGTTTCTCACCTACAGAGGTATCAGTGCTTCCCTACCATTCTTACGATAAAGCCCAGAGTCCCTATTTCACCTTACAAGTTCTTCATGATCTTTGCCATTCTTTCTCAGAACTTCCACCCTTCCATTCCCCCAACTCCCTGTCCTTCAGGTACTTCTCCACAGTCACACTTGGGGAAAGCCCACCTCGCCCCCTTGGACCAGGCAAGGTGGTCCCCAACACTGGGCACTTCTTTTACTGTAGTGATCTTTATTTTTTATTCCTAACCCTGGTTCTTTCCCATTAGATGCAGCCTTTGGGGGGCAGAGGCTGGCCCACCTTGCCTGCTAGTGCATCGCCAGTGTTAGCATGTACTTGGCGCACAGCAGCTCTCAGTAAGCATTTTTGGAGTATGAATG
>NW_004956297.1:0-5674 GCF_000276665.1 Chinchilla lanigera
GGGATTTAGCTCAGTGGCAAAAGCGCCTGCCTGGCAAGCGCAAGGTCGTGAGTTCGGTTCCCGGTACCGGAGAAAAACCAAAAAACAAAAAAAAAGAAAAGGAAAGAAAGCACCACGAGTAAGTGCATCTGGAAGATCCCAAAGCAGGGACTGAGCTAAGCATCTTTCCCTCTTCATTCGCAGCAGTTATAGTGAGCGGTGAAGCCATTAAGCAAGCAGTGAAAAGAAAAGAGAAAAATAATGTACCCACATCTTAATATAGAATCCTTAAGGGCTGGCCATCAAAATGATTTACACAAGCTACAAAGATGGACATACAAGGAGGATGGAGTATAAGAGGCACCAGAAGGTATATTCAAGCTGGAGAAGCAGACAAAACCATGACCCAAGTAAGGAAGGCATTAGCTTTGCTTCCACTTGTGAGGCAGCTTGGCCAGTTGCTCAGCTCCTCAGTAGGAGACGGAAGAGCCCTGTGGTTCTGAGTCCCCTGAGATTCTGAGGAAGCCATACTTCCTGTAGACCCTTGTGGTCACCTCATCCTCTTATCAGTGATGAGCTCGGGAGTAGATCTGCCACTAATTCGGGGCACTGGTCTTATGGGGACATCTCCCAAGGGCTTGTTCCTATCTTCTCATTGGATATTGTCAAGTTTTCCTGTGTCACAGGCACTGACACTACCATGTTACAACCATGACACCAACAAGTTGAGGTCAGCCCATGTGAAGGGAGTAGAGCAGGCAGGTGAAGACAACCTGAGTCACCAACAGTCCTAATCTGCTAAATCAACTGACTTGGGACCTGTCCTGCCTGCGCTCTCATTTAAAGGAGATGGTGCTTTTTAAAAATACTTTCATTTAAAAGACAGTTTTAACTACAGAGAACAATTAAGAAGCTACTAAACAGAGTTCTCATATATCCCTCACCCAGTATCCCTTATTATTAACACCCTGCAATAGGATGGTATATTTGTTAGAATCTGCATCACAGCAGCACAGCGCCTGCCTGGCAAGCGCAAGGTCGTGAGTTCGATTCCCGGTACCAGAAGAAAAACAAAAACAAAACAAAAAGAATCAGTGAGCCAATAGTGATATATTGTTGCTAACTCCATAGTTAAAGTACATAGTGTAGGCTGGGTATGGTGCACACCTGTAATCCCAGCACTCGGGAGGCTGAGGCGGGCTCATCACTGTGAGTTCGAGGCCCACTTGGGCTACAAAGTGAGTTCAAGGCCAGTCTGAACTGCATAGTGAAACCCTCTCAAAAAGGCAAAAAAAAAGTGTATAGTTTATTCAGACATCTTTAGTTTTACCTAATATCCTTTTTCTGTCCAGGATTCCATTCAGGACAGACATCACATTACATTTAGTCTCCCTGTCTCCTTTGATTCCTCTGGGCTATGACAGTTTCTCAGACTTACCTTGTTTTTAATGACTTTGACAGTTTTGAAGAGTACTGGAAAAGTATTTCGTAGGATACCTCTCTAATGCCATTTGCCTGATGCTTTTCTCAGGATTATTCATGTGTTATAGGATTGAAGGGAGAAAGACCATAAGGGTAAAGGGTCATTTTCATCATATTATATCAAGAGCACTGTGCTGGTCAGCTTTCCATTACTGTTACAAATACCTAAAATACATCGGGATATAAAGCAAAACAGTTTATGTTATAGCTCAAAATATCCTAATTGATACAGTTTCCCAAAAGATTTTGATAGATCATAATTTATCAATGTGTTACTATTAAAACTTTTAGCAAAGGATGCACAAACAGGCACATGAGTACCTCACATTTACCTTTCCTTCTGTACTGCTTAGCCCAATTTAATTAGATAAAGCAAATAGAGCTTTATATTCAGAGAAAGAATCCTAGTATTTAGTCCCTACTAACTGAGCTTTATCATAAATATAGTGATTCCATAGTCAACCACACTATAAATTTTCAATCACATGTATAGCAATGATTACCAATAGTAATTGAATACTTTTTTGTTAAAACATGTAAATTCACAGAAAAGAATACAGTACATGCAATTCAGTGAAAATGCACACCAGCTGATATCATATTTTAATATTTGACATCAGGAATGTCTTTGGAGACCTTCCTGTGTCTGATTGTCAGTGTCAAGTGAGTCTCTTAGCCTTTTCTACATGAGTTTTCTAATTTGCTAAAAGGGGAACGACAGCGTCTTACTAGTAGAGCCATAGGGTTTATGTATACAAATAAAAATGAGGTGATAACCGTAAATTTGGTTAACCTATGTATGAATGCAGACTTCCATTTAATGAATTATTGCCATGAAAAACATAAAATATATAAGAACTATATAAATCCAAGGTATATTATTACAATACAGTTAACTTTTAATTATCTAAATCCCCTCTCTCTTTCTGTCCTGTCTCCCTCCCTCTGTAGTAGGAAACACCTTACACCAGCAATAAGACCTTACACACATCAACAGACACTGACCACGGACAGGGCTATCACAGTTTTCTGTACTGGTCCCGTGTCCCTCTGTGTAGTTTCTGCACAGATTCTTAGGAGCTGGGACAGTGTGGGGCAGGAGCAGGAGCAACAGCAGAAAGTATGTACCTCCTAGGATCCTGAGAGTGTCAGCAGGTTTCAAGAGAGCCTTTGAGATAAGCAGAGAGGCCAGGGGTGGAGGCCTGACCAGGGCTGAAGGGCAACAGTCCTGAAATGAGTCAAGCTCCGTCCTTCTCTAGGGTTTCCAGGGCAAAGGCTGGGTGTAAGGAGCTGGGGGGACCGGTCTGATCAGCCTGTGTGATGATTTAGTCCTCTCTGCATTAGTCCTCTCTGCAGCCCTAGAAATCCCTGGTGCATCACATTTTTTATACAAGAAAAATAAAGTAAAAATGAACATCAAGGGCAGGTGAGAAGAAGAAAAGGAGCCAGGAAACGAGAGCTGCGTCTGCATGAGTGTGTCCTTGTGGATGTGTTATGCCTGTATGTGGGGCTGTGGATGTGGATGGGTGTGTCTCTCTGTATGCCTGTGTGTGAGTCTGTGCAGGTGTGTGCATGTGTGTGCAGCAAGGCACCGAGTCTGTATCCAGCCTCTCCATGTGCTGGAAGCAGCAGTGGAGATATTGGAGTAACAGAGGCAGAGAGGAAAATGACAAAGGAAAAGGGGAAATGGACAGACAGAGACCAAAACTCAGCTGCTGTCTTCCAGCGTCAGCAGGCAGAGTCACCTCTTCTGATCTCCAGTGATCTCCTGAGCCACCGGCTGGAAGCCCATAGTGAAGTTCAGGACCAAGTGAAATTTGCTCCATTCCGCTCTTTCCCAGGGACTGCTCCGGTCCAATGCCTGGGAGGAGTGGGACTCCATCACACACGTGTTTCCCAGGTCCCATCAGAACCTGCACAGCCCCAGGCCAAGTGCTGAGGAAGTAGGGCAGGGATGAAAGTCTGTATGGTAAAATCAGACTTTAATGGAAGTAAATTTGGTTAAAACATAAATAAAAGAATTTCTAGTGGCGTGAGACATTTATAGGCTTTAGGGAGGAGTGATTTAAACAATTTTAAATAACTGACCATTTCTAAAATTGCAGTATTTCACACTGACATTTACTTTTCTGGCTTCTCCTGAAGGTGTATGATCTGGCAGTTCTGTTTCTGAAATCTTTCATAGGGACTCAGCTGGGGCTAAGCAGAGGCAACCTTTCCTTAGTCAAGGAAGCCTCGGTTTCCCCAAGTTCCCATGCATTGCTTTGTCTCCCTCTTGTTGTCCTGAACCTGCTCACCTGTCCAGAACTGTTAGCATTTTAACTTACAGCCTCTGATCTCTGAGAAGAGGAAAGAAAACAATAATGAGAAATAAAAGTACCAATGAAGTTGACCAAGGGAACCAGGCTTACTGGAGAACAAGCTGAAAGCCTAAAGAAGGGAAAGAATAGAATCTCTTAAAAGATAAAGTTGATCACATGAGTGATGCAAGTTAGATTTTGGGCTGTAATTCTGACTAAAGGTTTTTGAGGAAAAAAAGTTGGGAGAAGTCCAAAGTTATATTTTTGTGATGCTTAGACCTAACTATCACAGAGAATGAACCAGATAGATACACTTTATAATGAAAGCTTTTATAAATCACACACCTACAAAATTTCACTAGGGCTCAGGACTCTAAGAAACAACAGTTCCTCCTGTTATAAAGAGCATTTGTAAATTAGCTGAGATCACTTTCCTAGGCACAGTTCAGAGGTAGATTCAAATCAATTGTGTATATTGTAATTCCTCAGAAAATAAAAACTCCAATCGGTGTTTACCTCCTTATCTGAAAAAAAGAGATTAAATGTAGGTCTTGGGTGTTAGAATTGTAAAAGAAAAGAAGGTAAAGGAGAAAATGAGCTTGTAGGAAAGTATCCGAGTCAAGTAGCCCAATTTGATTTAAAATATTCCACATGTCCCCCCAGAGCTCCTAAAATTTCAAGAATAAAATTACTGCAAATGAACTGGAGCCACATGTGGCCAGAGAGGCTGACAGTAACACCAGCAAGAAACTGCTTATTCAGCCTCGTCAAACAAAAATGAATTGTTTAGATGAATGAGAATTCTTTAATGAATTACCATATGACATGCCAGTAATTTTTTCAATGTCAGGCAGAGAAAGTTTTCATTTGTCTTTTGTTCGGCTACAGCTACTTAAAAATAATGGAAGGTCAAGGCCACCAAGACAACACTTGTCACAGTGGCCGTGGACGGGCAGGATATGCCCACACGGAGCATAACGAGACGGGAGCTCCCCCCTGCTTGAACCTCCAAATCTCACTCTTGCTTTCTCTGGGCAGAGATGTGTGGTGGGAGTCCAGCCAAGCGCTGGGTGGCCACACTTGGAACTCTGAGCACATGGGTGCTTGGGGACATCACATAGGTAGAGGGCAACTACAGAAACCAGCACGAGAAGGGACAACGGGGGGGGGGGGCATCTGAGGGCCACAGGAGAAAGGAAATTACTGTTTCCTCTACCCTCAACCCTTCACTTCTGGCGTCAGATGTGTACGTGGGAAGAAGGGTTCCCACACCATCCAGCCCTCCAATTCCTGATGAGCTCGACTGATGTCACACAGTTTAACTCATTCTGACACTGACTTTCTGGAGTTGGCACAGGCCCCACAGACTAAGGGCTTGGTCCCAAGGCCACCCTTACTGCAGATGCCAACTGCCTGCCTGGTCTGGGCCTCCCAATCTGGCCGACTGGCTACAAATCAAGGGGACCTAGCTTTTCCTTGGGTTAGATAACAGAACAGAACAGCTCACAAGACTCAGGGAAACATGTACTTAGGCTAACTGGTTTATTGTAACGGATACAACTCAGGAAGAAGAGATGGAAGAGATACAGAGGGTAAAGTATGGGGGAAAGGTGGAGCTTCCACGGCCAAGTGGGGCACACTGCCGGCACTGCAATGTATTCACCGACCCCCAAACTCAACAACTCCATCATCTACTTCTTTATGGAGGTTCCATTGTCACCAGACAGGACCCAAGGAGTGCCCCCAAAGAGGAGATGGGGACCTCCACTCGCCCCTCCTCCAGTACACACAGAGGAAGGTCATCAGCTTCTTGTCACAGAACAAAAACTTCAGTATGGTCAGTGGTGGGCCTAGGCAGAGTTAAGGAAGTACAGGATGGAGAAAATAGATGTGGGCCCTCGTGAGAGGTGCAC
>NW_004956298.1:0-1388 GCF_000276665.1 Chinchilla lanigera
GTACAAATTGGTGCTCAAGGTGCCGTACTTCCAATCAGTTATACTCGACTTCACAAAAATCTGAAAGATGCGTCCTCTCTGCATGAAGTCCAGGTGTTTTCTAACATTCGACACAATATTACAAAAAGCCACTTCTAAATCTGTCGTATTCCATCTCGTTTATAAACATAGTTTACATTTTCAATTTCTCCCCTGATTACTCCTCTTCCATGCTTCAGCAGAGCACATATAGCTCTTAGGATCATTATTTCCTGGCATTTTCTTAGCTGAGAACCCTTCTTGCTGTTCCTAGCCTTCTCTCCAAGGGTAACCTTTCTTCCATCTACAGCCAGCTCAGCACAGTCAGATTCCACATCAGGAAGTACACACATTTCCACAGCAGCCATCTCAATCTTCAATTTGAAATTTCTGCCTGTAAAATAGACAGAGCCCACTGGAATAGAACCTGAGCAGCAGAGAGCAAATTCTGTATTGAACAGCAGAGAGCAATTGCTGTATATATTCTAGATAACTGGCGAGTACACAGGTTGGAGGTAATGTTTGTGGAGACCAATTTGAGGTGAGATTGTAATAATATATACTCCTATTGATTTTTCCCATTCATTGCCATAGTTTTACTGATCTTCTAATTCTTGTTTTACTGATCTTCTAATTCTTTGAATGTCATTTTCCTCTCTTAGTTTTATCTCCTCGCTAATCTCTAATATTGCATGTCTATAGTCTGGCCTCTTCCTAAATACGCTGCTGAATGGAGTCTGTCTATGTTTTTGGTCTCCTCAATGAAGGAAGGTTTAGGTGCACAATCATTTCTACATTTTCTTTTATTTTAATAATTTTAGCTTTTACTTCCATTAATTATTCCTTTTAAGGGGAGTCCTGGGAGAAAATTTCTAGCTGGGCATCTAGGCATAATCAGCAGTATTCTATATTCATTATGAATTCCTTCTGTAAGAATAAATTAGATTTACAAACTTTGGTCAATAATCTTTTGTTATTTTGGGGTTTTTTTTGTTTCTTATTTTTTGAGACAATGTCTCATTTTGTAGGCAGGCTGGCCTTAAACTCACTATTTAGGCCAGGCTGGCTTTGAACTCACAGTAATCCTTCTGCCTCAGTCTCCAGAGTACTGGGATCACTGTGGTAATCTTAAACCAAGGAGGCCAAGTTCCTGGGCCCCTTTCCTACAAGATAACCACATATTTCTAATGATGTGATGTTCTTAGATTCAGTACATTCCCACTGTGGTCTGAATTTTTATGCCCCTCATAAAATTCATATGTTGAAATTCCTACCCTCGGGGCTGGGGATTTAGCTCAGCGGCAAAAGCGCTTGCCTGGGAAGCGCAAGGTCGTGAGTTCGGTTCCCGGTACCAGAGAAAAACCAAAAAA
>NW_004956298.1:1488-3989 GCF_000276665.1 Chinchilla lanigera
AGCGCAAGGTCGTGAGTTCGGTTCCCGGTACCAGAAAAAAAAAAAAAAAAAAAGAAATTCCTACCCTCAAGGCCATGAGTCCTTGGGAGATGGTTAGGTCATAAGAGTACAACCTTCAGGAATGAGATGAGGGGAGGACTCTGCCACCATTGCAGTCTGTGTATCCACCCTCCATGTGCTTGTGTGCCCAGGTCACACAGGAGACTGTCTCAAGGGACCCATGAACCTGGTTACAGCAGGGTTTGTGTGGGGCAACCCTACACTTGCCCAGTGACATGTGAAGCCCCAGAGCAGGTGGCCCAGGAAACTGCTGAAGCCACAATTCATGTCTGGGTTCCAGAGCTCATGTCTGGGTGGTAGCGCAGAAACAGGCGGTTCTTGATCTCTGCCAGCACAGCTGTGTCTGGCTCCTGTGTGCACCACAAGTGACCAGCAGACACAGAATCAGGAAGCTCATGATATGCTCACACCACAGTTAGCAGCTGAATGCCTTGAGAACCAGGTAGAGCTCCCTACCCCGTCTACTTCCCAGGAACAGAGCAGGTGTCCCAGAACACTGCCACTATTGCAGTCTGTGTATCCACCCTCTGTGCATCCAGGGCACATAAGAGACTGTCTCAAAGGACCCACAGACCTGTTAACATCGGGGTTTGCATGGGGCACCCCCGTGCATGCCTAGTGACATGTGAAGCCCCAGAGAAGTTGGTCCATGAAACTGCTAAAGCCTCAATTCATGCCTGGGTTCCAGGGTTCACTTTAGGGTGGGAGTGCAGAAACAGGTGGTCTGTGATCACTGCCAGTGCAGCCCACCTCTGGCTCCTGTGCTCACTGTGAGAGACCTGCAGACATAGAATCAGGCAGTCCACAAACTGCAGACCCTGCTGTCCATGTCTGGACTCTACCTTCTCCCTGAACTCCCTGAAGTCACAGGACCAAGTGGTCTGTGATCACACCACCAGTGCAGACTGCTTCTGGTTCATACTCATCCCCTGAGCTGACAGAGGACACTGGATCAGATTGTCTGTGACCTGACGACATTGTGATTGATGTCTGAGACCTGGGAGAACTAGGTAAACTTCACCAACTGTTGGAAGAACCCAGATTAAGCAGCACACCTCAGTGGCCACTGAGGGGCAAGTTTGACCATCAGGAAAATTAGGGAGGTTAGTGACCTTTGCTGAGCTGACAGGGAGGAAAGAGACTGAGCACTTCACCACCCACATCAAACATGCATATCTGACCACAGTGCAATGAAATTGACAAGATGAAGGATTAAAATGCAATCTCAGAACTCCACCCATTTCAGAACAAGTCCAGGAGACATCGACATAGGAGAACTTGGTAAACACACTCCTGAAACTGCTGAAATGATTGCAGTGGAAGTAAAGAAACAACTCCATCAGGCCATAGAAGAGATCAGATCAGAAATAATCTCTCAGACAAAAAATGAAGTGACAATAATAATGAAAGAATTGTTCAGCACATCTAAAGAAGGAACATAAAAAATAGATGAACATAGGCAATGGATGGAAACATTAAATGAAAAATATAGAAATGAACTAGAACACATGAACCAGATTCAAAAAGACACCCAGGAAATCAAAGCTTCCATTGAAAGCTGCCAAAACCACTTGAATAAAGCCAAAGATAGAATTTCAGATTTTGAAGACAGCATGGCAGCTACAGATTGTGAAAGAAAGGACCTCTTAAAATCAACAAGGAACCAGGAAAAATCAACTCAACAGCTGCAAGATGAGGCAAAAAGGAATAATGTATGACTAATCGGAGTCAATGAAGCAGCAGGAGGCAATACAAATGACATTAAAGAATATTTACAGAAATAATAGCAGAAAATTTCCCAAGCATGGAAACAGAACATGATATACAGGTAAATGAGGCATATAGAACTCCAACTAACCATAACCAAAATAAAATTACACCCAGACATATAATAGTCAAGATCTCAGGTCTCCAGCAAAAGGATAGAATATTAAAAGCTGCTAGAGAAAAGAAACAGATTGCCTATAAAGGAAAGCCCATCAGAATCATGGCAGAATTCTCAACACAAACCATCCATTTGAGAAGAGCTTGAAGCAAAGTATTACAGGTCTTCAGACAAAACAGCTTCCAACCAATACTGATGTACCCTGCCAAACTATCCTTTAAATTCAACAGAGAAATAAAATATTTCCATGACAAAGAACAATTGAAGAACTTCATGAGTGCCAAACCATCATTGCAAAGAGTCCTAAAAGATATTCTAGACAGAGAAAAATATGACCACAATTTCAAGAACAACAGTAGAAAGGAACTGTCAAGAAGAGCAAGCCATTAAACAGATAGAGAAAGTAGGAAAACAATGCAAGTAAATAACAGTGATAAGTCGACACATATATGTAAATGGTCTCAATTCACCAGTCAAAAGAAACAGACTGGAAGAGTGGATTAATAAACAAAATCCAACAATATGCTGTATACAGGAAACACATTTTACTCAAAAG
>NW_004956298.1:4269-5738 GCF_000276665.1 Chinchilla lanigera
CTCAACACCCCTTTGACACAAAGAGACAGGTCAACTGGACAAAAAATCAGCAAAAAAAATAACAGATCAGAACCAAAACTGCAAACAAATGGAATTAGTAGATGTGTACAGTGTTCCACCCCACAACATCAGAATACACATTTTTCTCAGCTGCACATGGGACTTTCTCTAAAATAGACCACATCCTAGCCCATAGAGCATACCTACTGAAATGCAAAAGAATTAAAATTATCCCATGCATAGTATCTGACCACAGTGCAATAAAATTGGAAATTAATGACAGAAGGAAGTCCAAAAACTCCATAAACACTTGGAAATTAAACAACCTCCTGAACAACCAATGGGTCACAGAAGAAATTAAAGAAGAAATTAAAAATACCTACAAAGTAATGAAAATGTAAATACAACTTACCAGAATCTGTGGGATGCAATGAAAGCAGTCCTCAGAGGGAAATTTATAGCAGTGAACTCACACATAAGGACAATAGAAAGAGAACAAATAAATAGCCTAATGTTGCACCTCACACTTTTAAAAAAAGAAGAAAAAGTGAAACCCAAAGCCTAAAGAAGGGAGGAGATTATAAAGATCAGCGCAGAAATTAGTGCAATGGAGACAAAGAAAACCCTGCAAAAAATAAGTGAATCAAAGAGTTGGTTCTCTGTCACCACTCCTATTCAAAACAGCTCTGGAAATATTAGCTAGAGCAATTAGAGAAGAGAGAAATAAAAGGAATAAGGATAGGGAAGGAAGAAGTGAAATTGTCATTATTCACATATGACATGACATTATGACATTATTCACATATGACATGTTCTATGTAGAAGACCCCAAAAACTCCACCAAAAGGCTCATGGATTTAAAAAGCAAATGCAGTAGCATAGCTGGATAAAAAGTTTACACTCAAAAATCAACAGCATTCCTGCACACAAGTAACAAACAGACTGAGAGAGAAATTAGGGAAACCACACCTTTCACAATAGCATCAAAAAGTTGAAATACTTAGGAATCAATCTAACAAAAGAAGTCAAAGATATATACAGTGAAAATTATAGTACTCTGAAAAAACAGATCAGAGAGGCCATCAGAAAATGGAAAGATATTCCTTGCTCATGGATAGGAAGAACCAACATTGTGAAAATGGCCATACTCCCAAAATTGGTGTACAGGTTCAATGCAATCCCAATTAAAATACCATTAGTATATCTCACAGATCTAGAGAAAACACTCCTAAAGTTCATCCAGAGCCAGAAGAGGACTAGAATAGCAAAAACAATCTTGGAAAACAAAGGAAAGGCAGGAGGCATAACAATTCCTGACTTAAAATTATATTACAAAGGTACTGTGATAAAATCAGCATGGTTCTGGCACAAAAACAGACCTGAAGATCAATGGAACAGATTAGAAGATACAGATACAACTACAAGAACACTCAGTCAACTATCTTTGACAAAGGGGCTAAACATGTTCA
>NW_004956299.1:0-5635 GCF_000276665.1 Chinchilla lanigera
TTTTTTTTTTTCCTGGTACCAGGAATCAACCTGATGACCTTGTGCTTGCCAGGCAGGCACTGTGACACTGAGCTAAATCCCCCAGCCCCAGACTCCAACATCTTGTCATGTGAGATTTTGAAGGTTTCTAGTAAGTAGTCCTCACCTGTTTTTTCCCAACTATTCTGAATTTGTTCCATCAGATAAGTTAACAAGATGAGCTATGGTTTGACTTAAATGGAAAAAAAGAAGGAAAGAAGGGAGGATGGAAAGATAAAAGAAAGAAAAAAAGGAGAAGAAAGAGGAACTCTGGAAGTGCTTCCTTCCTGCCTCTCACTGATGTGTTTTATCCCAGTGGAACACCATTCCCAAAGGCCCCCAGTCTGGGAGGCTGGGAAAGGTTGGAAGGGATGCCGGAGCTGGCCAGGGAGAGGTGAGGAGAACAGAGTCTTTTAGAGACAAGCAATGAACCTCCTAGAGAATAAAAGCTATGTGCAGGGATGGCACCTTCCCATATAGCAGTGCTCAGTAACTGTTCAGAAGGCCTAGCTATCCTGGCCCTGCCATTTACTTGCTGTGTGGCGTTTGTGCAAACAAAATAACCTCTGTGAATCTTGATGTTTCTCAGCTGTCAAATGGAGAATTCATCGCACCCTCGGGGGCTTCTTGTGTGGATGAATGAAGTAGGATAATGAACGCAGACTTTGCAAATGTGAATTGGGCTGAGAAGGTATGGGCCAATATGTAGGTTAGTAAGTGATGTGCCATGAACTCCATACAAGGACCTCCAGGTGGGCTGAGGGACACTGCCTGCAGGACACAATGCTGTGCTCAGCGCGAGTGGGCGTCAAGGGGATGGAACGCTGCGTTTGCCAGTGCCTCATTCTGCTATTGTGCAGAGAGAGCCCAAACTACTGATTGAGTTTCGAAAATGCTGTGCTCCAGGCTGGGCAGCTGCCCCTCCTATATTCTTTGTATAACCGGGACTCAGAAGTGGCCCTGCCTCTGTGGCTGGTCTCAGCCCATCCTGGACCACCTTCACGCCTAAGAAAGCACTCGCATCCCCATGCAAACACTCTGCTCCTGACTGGCTCAAGGTTCTACGCTCTCCAGCCACTGTTCCTGGGCAGCTTGAACCCCAGCAGGTCTCACCCCTGCTCTGTGCATTGCACAGAACCCTGAGGCGGGTCCCACTGGCTGCCTTGCTGTTTCTCTGGGCCTGCTGAGGAAATGCTGGGGACTTGGGGAAGGTCTGGGAAAAATCTCCCTGCTTTTGGGGGGGGAGGCGGGGGATGAGAAACTGGGAGACTCACTAGTTCTCCCTAGACTGCTTCAGAGGCTCCCAGCAGTGTGCAGAAGATTTGTACAAACACACTTCCTCTCTGGAAGAAGAGGAATGCAAGAGGAGGCAGCCTGTAGTCCAGCTCGGAGCGCTGAAGGGGTGTGCCCACACTTGTGAAAGTGCCCACGAGGATGAGACCCCATTTGCACCGGCCAGGGCCCGGGGCAAGCAGCAAGGGACCCTGGCCCAGGGTCTGGGTGCTGTGCATGGACATCCCTGCTTCCCGGGGGGCAGGCCCACTCTGCTCCCATAGGACACGCTCGCTCTGGGCCCCGGGGAGGCCTTTCCTTGCTCTGGTGCTGCTGGTCTTCATCAAGCAAGTAAGAGAAATTCTTTATTCTTTATTCTTATATTATTTATATTTTCTGATGATAGAAACAACTGAAGCTCCTGATAAGCAATTTGGAAAATAGAAAGTAGTATTAAGGAAATAATGATCAAACACAACCCTGATGGCCAGAGGCAATCACTGTTAATATTTTGGCATATTTTTCTTAAATCTTTTTTCTATGCATTTTTTCCACACAGCCAAAACGATGAAGTGTAAACTATTTTCTATCCTGGTTTCCCCTTTACATCATATTGTAAGCATTTTCCCACGTCAGTGTGGACACTAAACAGCTTTTAAAATTGCTGCCAGTAGCCTCCTCTATGCCGTTAGCATTCTCTCAAGCTGAAGGAATATTTTCTATGCCTTGTCCTCCTTGGTTTCCCTCCTTCCTTGCTTGCTTACTTTCTAATTATCATACAAATACACAATGATCAATATTTTAAAAGACCTACAAAATCTAAAGAAGCATAAACTACAAATCACAGTGATTCCAACTGCCAGAGATCACCCTTGTTCATATTTGGGGACTTCTTCTTCCAGACTTTTGTTTTACCATTCATGTATATAAAATTTAAAACAATAAACATGGGCTCACAATGTAAATATTATTTTGTAGTATTCGTATTGGTTCGTATTTTTAAATAACAAAACACACTAACAACATGAATACCCTAACACCTGACTGGCTCTCCTGCTCTCGGCAACCCTGTCTTGTTGATCCTATTTCACAGATGAGTAAACTGAATGTAGGGAGGTTAAGCAACACTTCACAGTGCCAGCAATGCCACGGTGATTGTACGAGAGCTGAGGGCTTTCAGGACGGATTATAATGTATTCAGCTACCTTCCACTCTTGGACTGTCTGGTAACCTGCCTCGTTCTTATGCAAGGAGATTAGATCTTCACCTTCTTTTAAGGTCCCTATTTTATAGGAGGTTATGATAAGAAAGAACCACAGCTCCCCTCTGTGAGTAAACAGTGCCCTTAGGGATGGTTTTCTGCCATTTTGTTCCTCGGGCTGGGATAGCCCCTGTTCGCAGCTTCGGAATTTGAAATCTCTGTCTCACCGAGGGAAGGCTGTGGCGCCCGTCTCACACATGTACCTTTCTCAGCCTCCCTTTGATGCTACCCCAGAACAAGAGAGGCAGAAGACTACTACTGAGCTCCCTGCATCTGCATCCTCCCACACGCTGCCTTGCAGCCCTGTGGGTTATCCATGGGAGCCAATGCCTGGGTACCATGGTGGCATCCTCTTGCTAACTGATCTGAACATCTACGAAGGCCAGTGACCCTGGTCTGTCTCCAGCCCCAGGACGGCATTGTTAGTGGTGAAGCTGGTCCTGGGAGTGGTGACACAGCACTCTCATTCTGGCTTTCATGCTCTGAAAATCTCCTATGAGCAATGAATATGTCCAGTTAACTGCCTGGGTTTCTCACCCTCTGTCTCAAAGCCCGTCTGGATTGCTTGCCACACACCAAGCACTGCTACAGAGCTTCACATCACATGATTCCTCACACACCATCATGCTCAGTGCTCACAACAAGCTCCTGTGAACGGTATTACTGCCGAGCCCAGTTTTTAGGTGGAGAAATAAGCTTCAGATTGCCTTCTATCACGTAGCTCATGATCAGGGAGCTGTAGTGTCTCCTCGGGGGGTGAAGTCCTGTGTTCTGTCTTCTCTAGCACTCTTGGGAACTACTGACATGTGACCATTTATACACACAGCAGCAGCATCTGCAGGGCTTCAGGCTGGCTCACAATGCTGACAAAGCCAACACCTTGGCTCTATCTGCTCCGGTATTTCCGTAATCAATTATGTACCTCCCCCTGCCACCCAGGCTGTGTGCACAGAACTGTCAGCACCCTCTGGCCTCCAGTGTGTGTCTGTGATTCTGATGTCCCCCACTCTTGGTTCTCTGTCTTCAACCTCATCCTTGCTCCACATGTTTATGTTACCAGGCTTTGCGTAGATGTCCATGAAGAAGTTTGCTCAGAGATGCTTTCCCTGCCTGGAATATAAATGACTGTGGCGTGTTTGCTGGCAGGAAGTCTCCATAAAATTCACTTAACGAGAAATTCTCAGAGATAGTTTGGTTTCTAAATACAAGCAAGGAAACAGTACTAGTTCTATATACACCCACTCCATTCATTTACGTTATTTAGCAGTGGCTTTGGCATCAAAAAACATAAACTTTTGAAGGCTTTTGGGGAAGTGGATTTTATACATCCCCAGAGGGAGTATAAAAGGGCTATAGTTTAAAGTTAGAAAAAAAGAGAGCTTTTTTCGCTGAGGATAAACTGGCAGTGCATTATCAAAAAACTTAAAAATGTGTATACTCTATGACCCAGGAATTTCAATTCAAAGAATTTCTCCTAAGAAGATAAAGATCTCCTTCTTCCTTCCTTTCCTCCTTCCTTCCTTCCTTCCTTCCTTCCTTCCTTCCTTCCTTCCTTCCTTCCTTCCTTCCTTCCAACCCAGGGCCTCATGCATGCTAGGCAAGGGCCCTACCACTGAGCTATATTTCCATCCCTGCTTTCAAATGTCTAACTACAAGAATTTTCAGCACAGTGCCTTTTATATTAGAAAACATTTGGAAACAACTTGGATATTCAATGCTGGAGCATTTTAAAACTAAATCAGACCACATTCATCCATTGAATTACATCTTTGTTAGAAGGTGTTTTATTTATTATGTATTTCTTGAAATAGAAATATATTCACCATTTAGCTAAGTGAAAAATAAAAGGCTACAAAACAATATGATTTCCTTTTTGGTTAGAATAAGACAGAAAAAGAGAAAAACAAAATAACATGTATATGTGCACAGAAGTGTCTGGAAGTAGATGATAATTTCTGAATAATGAGGTTCTAATTCCACTTTGTTCCTTTTTGGTATCTGTGATTTCTATTTTGCCTACAGTGAAGCATATTCATTCCCTAATAAAGAGAAATTTATTTAAATAGAGTCAACAAGATCTTCCTTCCTTTTTCTTAGTCCCTTCTCAGCAAAGTTAGTTGTAGATATTGGTTGCCTGTGCAAAAAAGGAGGAATCAAGGTCAGGCTGAATTTTTCTAGCTAGAAAAAGATCTACCCACATATCTCGTTTCCTCAGAACTTTTGGAACTCAGCTCTGATTGAACTTGGATGCCCCTCCAAGCACCTAGGAAGACAGAGTGAGCCTGTCCAGCTCCCCTAGGCTACCCCAATTGAGTAGTTTTTAGCTCTAGTTTGTTTTTCTGCTTTTTGACCATGGCCATCAGTTATGGCACAGAGGAAGGGGGTAGGGAAATGTTAGTTTAGGGACTGGTTTCATTGTCTTTTCCTTGGGCAGGTCGAGTGATGCCCTGAGGACATAATTAGTACTTTATGCAAGAAAGAGTCATACTTTGATGATTTTTAAAGATTCTGTAAACTTACTGTTTAATTTTTAAGCCATCTGTTGATTTTGTAATAAAATGAGCCAGGTACTGTCCTATTAAGATGTTTATTTCTTTAAACAATATGTTAGTAAACTTACTTGCTGTCTCTTGAGCCATAACTCAAAGAGGGATATTATTAGCAGAGGTTCAAAGCACATTGGAAATTGAAACTAAGAGATAAATGCCGATTATTGTATCATCGCTGTTACTCCTTATTGGCTACCCCCCCTGGATCCCAAACTACATGCTAAGATGGGGCACCACTGTGAATTCACAGGGGCACTACTAGGTATTTTAATTTCTTGAGGAAACAGTGATACTTGACATTTGCCAGACACTGTACAAACTGCTAGCTCCATGTAATCATGGTTTACTCTTAGGTCATACTACATCCTTTTTGATGATGTGGTATCTGAACAACCGGGTTTTCTGTAGGCACTGTGGCAAAAAGCAAGTACACACCAAAACGTGAAACACTTGAGAGAATCAACAACTGGGATCTCATCCTACTGAAAAGTTTCTGCACATCTAAAGAAATCACCAGCAGAGTCAAAAGAAAACC
>NW_004956300.1:0-5623 GCF_000276665.1 Chinchilla lanigera
CACGCCCCGTCGGGAGCCAGGTGCGGCACGCACCCGGGCACCTGTGGCCGGCGCGGCAAGAGCGCGCTGCAGAGGGCCCAGGGCATCCCTCGCCCCCTTTCCGGCCAGAAGTGCCCGCGGGTGGCGGGGTGGCGGGCGGGGGTGTCCCTGCGGTGGACGGGGCTACAGGACGGCGATGAGGACGCCCCTTCCCGCCCCAGGGCGAAGCGGGTGCAGCTGTCCGGGAGGCTGGGCGCATCCCTCTGCACGCGCCAGACGCCCAACAGGTGGCCAGGTTCCTCTTACTGGTACCCAGCGGCGCCTAGACGAGGTCTTGGTACCCCGATACCTAGCTGTCTCGACCCCTTGGAGGTGGGGGTCCCCTAAAGTCGTGACTATCTTTACACTGGACGGTGGTTTACAGCAATGTGAGGCGCGCGCACAGTTGCTGAAATCCAGGCGCTTGGGAGCAGGACCCAGGCTCCGGCCCCGGCCTGCGGGACGTGCGCTTGGCGGGCAATGGGGTGCCTACAGCACCCCCATATCCACCCGAACACCACAGCAAAGGATTTATGTTTCTTGCCTAATTGATCGGATGTGCAAAGAAAATGAAAGCAAAAGGTTTTCCCAAATCTTAGAAATTCTGTGTGCAGATTCAGAAAAGCTTTGTTTACTTCTCTTTGTTCTTTAGCACCCAGATTCCACCGCGACGAACGCCTCGAGGGTTAAGTGTCTGAGCCTGGGCGTGGCGTTTCGCCCTGCCCTTTGAGGAGCAGTGGACGCTCCAGAAGGGAAAAGCAAACAAACCACCGCAGAGCAGCTGGACCTGTGCGTGCTTTCAGTTAAATACACGTTAAGTCCTGGGAAGTTACTGGGAGGAAAAAAGTATACATTTCCAGTGATGAAAGATGCCTAGCTATCCAACTGATAGGGGGAAGAGAACTAGACAAGAACCCCATCGAGGGCGTTTGAACGTACAGGGTCATTTATAAAGTACTTCCTAGTGTTTATCTAATCTGCACAACTCTTCAAAGTAGATTTTTCCAGTTTTACTGCTTAAGAAACAAGGTTTTAAAAATCTGGTAAATTGACTGCAGATATCCAGTTGGTAAGGAATTCAAATCCCAGGCGTTCTGTTATGTCCTGCCTCCTCCCCTACTGGGACTGAACCCGGGGCCTTCACGGTGAGCTACATTCCGAACCCCTTTTTATTGCTTTGAGACAGTGTCTCACTACGTAACTAAATTCCCCAAGCTGGGCTCAGACTTGCGATCCTGCCGCCGCGGCCTCCTAGTGTGCTGGGATGGTAGGTCTGCACCACCATACCTGTTGGCATTCCGGTTTTAAAGTCCTATCCAGGACCTCATGCTGATAAATAAATCATAACTGTTTGCATCCAAAGCTTCACAGCCACTTTTCCTTTAAAATATCTACCTCTTTGCACTGGCTTTGGCAGCACGTATACTAAAATATTTACCTCTTTTCCAACATGTTGTTCCTTTTTATTTCAGTATTCATTTATTTAGTGTGTTCATGCATTGCCTTATAAACACTTTAACATTGTAATGCCAATGTCACTCAGTTAAAGGTAATTTCACAACACAATAGGCATTTTCTTTGACTTGGAGTGTATGGTTTTAATTGAAGATTTTCCTCAGTATTGCCGAAACCTCTATGGCTCTCGGTGCAAGGGCGCCCTCTACAGGTTTTTGCGATCAAATACAGTACTTTAGTAATTGAGCGCGATCCACACAAATTAGTTTTTGTTGAGAGAAGAGAAACTAAATTCTGTCCTAACTCAACTTTCTCTGAGTGAAGCTCTTCAATAGCAGTTGAATTTGGTGTTGCTAGTAATGGTGATCTATCTTACTGTGAGACTTTTTTTTCTCTTTCAGAACGTTCTCCGTTCACTTCTCCCCAGGATAGGACACTTAGAAACGTTTTGTTTTATTAGGTAGAGAAAAATGCTACTTTAAAAACTCAGACTTCAGACCTTTTGGTTTTTAAAAAGAAGGAAGGAACATACTTTATGTTATACAACAGTCAGCTAGTTTTGAGAGTCGTAGGGTGTATCTTTTAGTGGGAACGTTCATCTATCTGAATCAGCCTTGTTTCTCTTTTCTGTTGTTAAGGAGACATTAAAATAGCGTTTCCATTTACAATAGAGCTGGTTTTAAATTTCCCCGCTCAAATAAAAGTGTGACAATAGTTATTTGCATATGACAGGATTTTGGACATAATGTCCTAGGAGGTATTCCGAATCAACTTCTTCTAATTTAGAAAATTCTCCCATTTATTTTCCAGGCCATTATGTTTCTTTTCCTTGTGTGATTCACTCTCATCAGTTATGTCTGCAGCTTCACTTGTTTGTTCATTAACTCCTTCACTCATTTCACAAAGATTTATTGCATACCTGCTGTGTGCAAGACACTGATCTAGAACCTACAGGAAGAACAAAACATGAGTGTCATGCTGGGGACATGTACGGTTGATATGGGGAGCCTGGGGACATATACTGTTGATGTGTGGGAAAGTCCTGGGTTGCACGAAGGCCTCCCCTAAAATAATGGACACTTACACAGTCTTGAAGCTCAAGGGGAATTAAGCATACAAGGGAAAGAGATAAGGGTCATGTATGCATAGAGAGTAGTGGTTGTGGGAGCAAAGAGGATAAAGAACGGCACTGTGCAGGATCCTCAGGTGCTGATCTGTAGCACAACAAGCCTTTATCTCATTAAAGAGGGGGAGGGAGGGAAGTGAAGATGAAGCCACAAAGGAAGGTAAGGACTGGTGATGGATGATTCAGCCCCTTTTCCTCGTCCATTTCCCTTTGTTAGGACAAAATACCCGGTGCACACAACTTTAAAAGCACAGGCTTATTTTGGCTCTTGGTTGCAAAGAGTTCAGTCCATGGTCAGCTGGCTCCAAGGCAAATACATCATGAAGGAAAGAGGTGTTCACTTCATGGTGAACAGGCAGAGTGGGTCAGAAAGAGCCAGAGGGGAAGGGGCCACAACCTACACACAGTCTCCAAGGTCAAGCACTATGACCCGTATCCTCAGCGATGAACTCGTCAATGATGAAGCCACCTCTTCATGAGGTTAGTGCGTACATGATCCAGTCAGCTCTCCGGGAGACAAGATTCGCTAGTCCAGAGATAAACTCTAAGACTTCCTGGTGGGTGCCGGTGGGTGCCTAAAACTGCAGGTAGTACCAAGTCCTATATATTCTATGTTTTTCCTGTTTTTCCACATACCTTAATAAAATTTAATTTATAAATTAGACACTGTAAAAAATTAATAACAACTAATAGGAAAATGGAACAATCACAGTCTATATAAATACCCTGTTGAAAGTTATGTGAATTTAGACTCTCACAAAATGTTTTACTAGGCTTCATTCACCACTCTTTTTTGTGATGATGGGACCCACCACAAAGCCTACAAGATAAAATGAAGAGAAGTGAATGATGCAGACACTATGATAGACTGCTACAAAACATTACTTGAACACAAACACTGTGATACTATCATAACCTAGAACTGAAAGGACTGCTAAATAACTAATGGATAGGTGGCATATTATACAGTATGGATATGCTAAACTGTGTTCTAGGTGGGATGAAGTGGGATGACATGAAATTTCATCACATTACTCAGAATGCCATACAGTTCAAGACTTTATTGATTGTTTCTGGAAATTTTCATTTTTTATTTTTAGACTGAAGTTAAAATAAAATTGTTACTATGGGTAATTAGAACTACAGAAAGGCAAACTGTAGAGAACAGGGGAAAGGCTACTGGAATTATAGAGACATTGCCCTAACATAACTTCCCACTCCTTAAATGTGAATTGTGCATAGTGACTTCTTTCCGTAGAGAATAGTATGGAAAAAATGCGCAAAGTAGATTTATACGCAGATTTGCCTGACAAACAGTAGCTCACCAAGGTGATCAAGGTCAACGTCAACAGTGACATCGTGTTAATAGTATTTACCCTTCATATAGTATAATGAGAGTGGCACTCTGCTTGTGTTTTTCGCTCTGGAAATCCATAACCACAGTCTAATCGTGAGAAAAATACCAGAAAACCCAACTGAGGGGCATCGCACAAAGTACTTGACCAGGACTCCCTCAAACTGTCAGGATCCTTGAAAACAAAGTTTGAGAAGCTGTTGCAAGCAAGAGGACCCAAAGGGCACAGAACAGCTAAATATAATGAACTTTTGCAAAAGGCAAAGGGACCAAGGGATGGAAGCAGGGGAAGGGGCAGGGCAGGTGTGAAGACTTAAGCTGTGTTATGTGTATGTACTAATTCCCCATGAGGACTGCTATCATTATGTACTGCAAACAGGTACTAATAAGAACTGAAAATTTGAAAAGTATAACAGGATATCCTGGGTAAGATCTAGGAAAAGAAAATGGACATTAGGTAAAACTAAGCAAATCTAAATAATTATCAATGACTAAGTTTATTATTCTCGATACTAATGGATCGATATGGGTTCATGAATTGTGACACTAATTGAGATGTGTCGTGTAAATATGTCAATGTCCCACAATGAATGTGACCATTCTGTACCGCAAATACATACTAATAAAACTTTAACATTAAAAAGTTAAGTGGGACAGCTATATTGCACCAGTAGAAGTCTATTAACATAGTATAAGTGTATCGTATTGTGACGATTCATCCTGATGTGTCAACTTGAATGGAGTGAGAACCACCTCGCAGATTGGTAAAGCCCAGTGCTGGATGCTTCTGTGGGTGACTGACGTGCAGGCCAGCAAACTGAAGGGGGAAGTCCCACTCTGGATGTGGTGGTGCCAACCAATAGGCTTTTAGCCTTCATGAAATAAAGCGGAACATGAAGGAGGAAGTGTGCCCACACTGGAAGAGCTTCTGTCTTCATCCTTGCCTTTAAACATCGGTTTCTACTTTTTCAGCCTTGCAACATAGACTTACACTGGTGACTCTACAGGTGACTGTTCCAGGCTTTGGACCTTGGACTGGTACTGCAGCTTTGATCCCTGTTGTTCTGTGGGTTCTGCCTTGGACTGAGAAGCTACTGGATCCTCTAGCTCTCTACACACAGACAGCCAAAATGTCTCCTTCCATATATATATATTTGATACTTTCTCTCTAGAGAACCCTAAGTAATACGAATGTCTGTAACAGGGAAGATTAAGAGGCAGGTAATATGGGAACTCTGCACTAGTTTGCCATTTTTGTAGTAAAGCTAAAACTATTCTAAAATATAACATTTATTTTAAAAATAAAGGTCAGGCGTCGTGGTGTATGCCTGCAATCCCAGCATTCAGGAGGCTGAGGCAGGAGGATTATTGTGAGTGCAAGATCAACTTGGGCTACAAAGTGAGCTCAAGGCCAGCCTGAGCTGCATAGAGAGACCCTGTCTCAAAAAGAAAAAAATAAATAAAGGAGAAATACAGTACCAGGCTACATTAAAACAGCTGGAAATATTTGGAAAGCAGAAAATTTGTCCTAAAATGTTGGACTTCTGGCTTCCCTTAAAAATTGAGAGTTTGGCTCTTTCCCATCTTGCAAGATGGCGGGCGAAAAACTGAGAAGCCAGATACTAAAGAGAAGAAACCCGAAGCCAAGAAGGCTGTTGCCGCTGGCACTG
>NW_004956301.1:0-5565 GCF_000276665.1 Chinchilla lanigera
CGGCTCCCCCGCGGGCGCTTGGTCTCCGCGCCGTCGGCCTCGGGTAAGTGCGGTCGGACTCCGCGCGGCGGCCAGCTGACACCGACGCCCCGCTGGACGGGGCGGGCACCCTGGGGTCAGACGGGGCTTCTCACCTAAGCCGGGACCTTCGAGGAAGCCGGCCCGTTCGCACTGCTGCGGGTCCCTGGTCTCCCAGTCCTGCCACGCAGACTCCCTGTTCTGCCCAGGTGTGGACTGGGTCTCCGTGCCCTCTTCTCTGCTCTTGGCTCAGCGCCCTTCGGGGCCTCGGGCAGCGCAGGGGTGGGAAAGCGCCCTTTTTGGGGTTACACCTGGAGGGAGTCCACCGTTCCAAGAGTTTGGTCAGTCAGTGGCACCAAAACCACTTCCCCCTAAAGTCTTGTGTGGCGAAACTCTCAGGTCGTGGACACTTTGGCGGCAGCCCGGTGTGGATGGCGCAGACCAGGGCCTCGGCCTTGCATTTCCGTACCTGTTGCAGAAGGGGCCATTGCTGTGACTGGCCCCGAGGGCACTTCTCTCCCACCCTAGTTCGGCTCCTGCGTCCCTCCTCAAGGGCCTGTTTCCGGGTTGGTTCACGGTCTGGGTCCAGCGGGCCTGTCCAGCTGTGGCCACTCTGAGCGCCATCATGGGGTGGGAGGAGGCTCTAGCCGCGAGGTTCCGCTTGTGTGGCTGTATGTCCTCTCCAGGTTTGGCGGGTGACCCTCATCAGGAGACTCCAAGTGGAGACTCTGGTCCGCCTCTGCCCACACCCACCTTGAGGGCTTTGTTCCTGGCCTGCAAAGGCTTCTGAGTCTGACCCCGGGCAGACTTGGAGCCGTGGACACATTGGTGGGGACCCTGTGGTGATGTGCTGTACAGTCCAAGGGCAAGTGGGCAGCCAGGTGGCTGTGCCACCTTCTTATAGATGTGAACACTGAGGTCAGCAGGTTGTCCACATCTCAGGCGCTGGGTGTTATTTGCATCCTGTGCCAGGTGGGAAGTGTTTGTGGTGCGGGATCACTGGAAATGCAGAAGTAGAGAGAAGTTGGAGTGGGGGCAACCCCCACTGTTGGCAGCGGGGAGACCTGCTGCCTGGGGAGTGGTTCTTATTTCTGTTTTCCACCTATCTGGAGCTTCTAAAATGAAGAAGTATTGCTTTTGTCTCTTTTAAAAATTCAGATTTCCTGGAGCCTTGTAGTCAGCTTATACTTGGTTGAGCTGGGTGCAGGGGAGACCCCTGAGGTGTTCAGGGCTTACCCTGGGGGCATTCAAAGATTGGCACCCCAGGCCGCCACCCAGCCTCTGGTTGCAGAAGGGATTCAGGCACAAGCTACAGAGAGCTCACGGGAGGGGCCTCACATCTTTGAAGTGTCCCCACAGCCTCTGAGGCAGGGAAGAGTATGCAGGCATCCCATGTCCTGCTTTGGAGGGGGTGGTCTGTGGGGCTCTGACCTGTGTGGTCAAGTAGACCCCTGTTGCAGATTCACCCTCCTACTAAGGACCCAGACAGGAACCTGGATAGCATAGCTGTGGGGGTGCAGTGGTGGGGGTCCTTCCTCTCCCCCTCAGAGGAGCTCAGTGTCCATCAGCTGTTGTGCTTTGTGTAGAAGTAGGGGTAAAAGATGTTTCCCCACAAGGAGCAGACGAAGCTGTGACCTGTCATTGAAGCCTCAGTGATCACTAGTGAGGCGCTCTGTGTGAGCTGTGGAGGGTGTCAGGAGGATTTGGGATGTAGTAGAGCAGAACAAGCAGCGTCAGCCGCCTTTATCTTCCTGTCCATGCCCCTAGGCCCGTGCGTGGCTGAGCCTGGTTGGGGTCCTCCGGGCTGTGTGGGGTGGCCTTGTCTGGGTCACCAGCTTTGGCCTGGAGGGAGGTGCTGTGGCTATGCTGTTCCAGCCCCTCTCCATTCTGGGAGCATCACTGTCCTGTCCGTTAGCCAGGACAGGGCTGGGTGCGGCTTGGGGGCTTCCTGTCTGAGACAGAAGGCTTTGCAGTCCCCATGGGATGGCCTTGTGTGCTGGCCTCCAGCCACCATGTGCCCAACCTGGTTTCTCTGAGATGTGCACTGGTCAGATGTGGGCCAGGGAAGGGGGTGAGGGCCCTGGAAGTATCACCCACACTTGCCCACCCCATGGTGAACTCACCCCTCACTCACCCACCCGTCCATCCAGGCCCTCCTGTCTCCCTCTTCTGCGGACCATCCCTGTCAACTTAAAGACCCTCTCAGACCCCACCAGCCCTGCAGAGGGCTTCCAACCTTTCCCAATCCCTTCTCCAAAGAACCCCCGCCAGGCAGTAGTTTACCTCCTGCCTTTCCCAGTCTTCCAACACTGCAGAAGTTATATTTACATTTATATGTAAATGTGTATGTTATGTGTCTTTTTACAGAGGTAAAACCCATGTAAAATTAATTATTCAAAAGGGAGCAGACATTGGCAAAGATATGCAGTCAGCACTTCTGTCTAGTTTGAAAACATCCTGAGCAGTGATCAGCACCACTGCCCATCACCCCTACCACTCCCTGGCAACCACTGACCTGTCTGTCACTGTGATTTCTGGATGTTTTGGAGGTGTGGGGACTGTATATGACCTTTTGTGTCTGGCTTCTTTCATAGGGAGTAAAGTTTCCAAGGTTGTCCCATGTCAGTGAGTGCCCCTTTCCTTTTTATGGCTGAGTAATATTCCATTGTGTGATGGACCACATTTTGTTTATTCATTATGGACTCTTGGGTTGTTTTACATTTTTGACTATTGTGAATGATGAGTATTTGTGTGCAAGACTTTGTTTGAACATGTGCCATCATGTTTTTGTGTTTGTACCTAGGAAAATTCCTGAGTTATGTGTTAATCTGAGTTTAATTTCTTGTTCACTTCTTTTTTTTCTTTTTTCCGGTACTGGGAATCGAGCTCACAACCTTGTGCTTGCCAGGCAGGCGCTGTGCTGCTGAGCTAAATCCCCAGACCCAATCTGAGTTTAATTTCTGAAAAGTCACCAAACTGCTTTCCACAGTAGCTGTACTATTTTTACCTTCCCACCAGAAAAGCTCAGGGGTTCCAATTTTTCCACATCCAAACTGACATTTATTAATTTCCCTTTTTGAAATGGTAGCTATCCTGATGTTAAGTGGCCAGGATTGGTCTGTCTGTGGCTCTGACTTGCGTTTCCTCAATGCAAGATGGATGCTCATCTTGTCACAGGCTCACCCTTCATCACCAGCTTTGTGAAAATATGTGCTCAAGTCCTCTGCCCATGTCTTAAGTGGGTTGTTTGTCTCTCTGTTGATAGTTGTAGTTCTCTGTATATTCTGGATATTATAAACATACCTTTATATTATAAACATACCCTTATCAGATATGTTTTTTACACATTTTCTTTCTATTCTGTGGATTGTCATTTTACTTTCTTGCTGGTGCCCTTGGATAAAACTCTAATTTTGATGAAGTCTGTTTATCCATGTTTTTCTTTTGTTACTTGTGCTTTTGGTGTCAGATTTAAAATCAATGTCAGATCAAAGACCCTGAAGATTTATACCGATGTTTTTGAGAATGCTATGGTTTTAGCTTTTCTGTTCAGGTCTTTCATCAATATTGAGTTATTTTTGTTTGCTTTTTGTTTTTTCAAACACAGTCTCAATATGTAGTCCAGGCTGGCCTTGAACTCACGGTGACCCTCTTGCCTTAGCTCCCAAGTGCTGGGGTTACAGGTGTGCACAAGCACGCTGTTGTTTTTTCATATGGTGTGAGGTAGGGGTCTAGTCTCATTCTTCGTGTGCATGCAGTTGTCTCAGCACTGTTGGAAGACTGTTGAGTGGCTGTGGACCCCTGGCTGAAAATCATTTGACCATAGTGTGACTATTCTTATGCGATGTTTTCTTTTTTCTTAATTATTTTTAAAAACTCACATTTTTTATTAAAGACAACTTCATTCCTATTGAGCAGTTGCTTTCACAATATCTATTGTACCTTTAAGCTTTTATTTACTCATTTAGTTTCTTACACTAGGGAGACAATAACGGTGTTTATACATGCTCAATAGGAAAGAACAACTGGGATGAGGGGAAGGAGAAAAGAAAGAAAGAAGGAAAAGAAAAAGTATATATATATAAGATAGCTAAGATAATTGTAATACTAACTTCTATTGGTTTATTGAAAGGAACAGTTAATGTTTAATTGTTTGATCAGTCTTGCATATCTATATCTGGTAGTCTAGGCAACTACTTTAAAGATAACAGTAAGTAATACAACAACCATTGTAGATTTCCTATCATCTTGTTTTGAAATTTTGTATCTTTTTATAGTTTTTGTGCTGTCTTGTTTTTGTCTTTTTTTTTTGTTTTTTTCTGGTACCGGGACTCGAACTCATGACCTTGTGCTTGCCAGGCAGGCGCTGTGCCACTGAGCTAAATCCCCAGCCCCTTTGCCTTTTTTTTTTTGTTATTTTGTTTTTGTTCTTTTCTCCTTAAAATAATAAAAAAATAAAATTTTTATAATTTTTATAATCATAAAAAAGAAAACTTCAAATCTTACAGAAGTGGAGAGAACTGTATAATGAGCCCAATTTATTCATCACACAGCACAGATTGTTAAGTGCTGATACTGGTTGGCCTATATCATTTGCACCCCACACTGCCATTCCTTAGCCACCTTGACACCATTGTCCTCCCCAGATCATATGGGAGCAAATCCATAGCATATCTTTTTGTTTTGTTTGGTATAGGAGATTGAACCCAGGGCCTTACACTGACCTGCATCCCAGCCATTTTTATGTTTTATTTTGAAACAGGGTCTTACTAAGTCCCTAAATTGCTCATACTGGGATTGAATTTGCAATTTCTTTCCTCAGCCTCCCAGAGTACTGGGATTACAGGTGTAATCCCAGGTATAAGACACACCTTACAGGTGTAAGACATACCCAGTGTCTTAGTTACTTTTCTCTCATTGCTGAAACAAAATACCCAACACTCAAAGGGGAGAATGTCCATAATTGACTGGCTCCAAGGCAGAGTGGCATGGCAGAAGGGCAACAGTTCATGGAAGACAGCAAAAGCATCAAGAGCAAAAGGGGAAAGCAAGCCTCTTTCCCTCCTGTATACTGTATGCAGGCTACCCACCCTAACGCAGCTGTAGCACTCACACCTCCAACCCCAGCACTGGACAATGAACCAGTCACAAACTCTAGATTCAGCTGCCTCCAAAAAATCCACCCCTCATGACTGCATGAGGCTTTGAGGGGACATCCAGACACAAACCGTAACACCCAGCTATGTGTTAGTATTTCTAAAACACATGGACTTTAATCAGCATTTCATATTTTACTTATTCACAATTTGAACTAAGAAACTATAATATTAGGAAATAACTTTAAATTTATTTAAAAAATTTTTTATTTTAAGGAGAAAAACAATGAAAACGATATAGAATTTCAAAACAAGATAATAGGAAATTAACAATGATTATTATATTGCATATTGTTGTCTTCAAAGTACTTGCTCAGATTACAAGATACAGGCATGCAAAACTGTTTTTTTTTTTTTTTTTTTTTTTGGTTTTTCTCCGGTACCAGGAACT
>NW_004956302.1:0-5563 GCF_000276665.1 Chinchilla lanigera
CTTGATTTGGGGGAAAAAAATCTTTTTAAAACTTATATACATATACATACATACATCTTATTTTTAAATGTGTAAAGTAAAAAATAAAAGCCTCCCAAAAATCTTCCCCTGACCCAGAACTACTATACCATTCTGAGCCATTTGATGAACGTTCTTCTGGCCATTGGTCTGCCTTGAAATGCAGATTTTAAGTGAATACTTCTGTTCCTTTCAAAAGATAAGCCACTTGAGTTTAATTTTTTTTTCTGATCAAAATGTTTGGTGATATTTTCAAGTATTTTACCCACACATTTGGGTCTATATGGTATTCCTTAAAAAATGAAACATTTTAAAGTAGTATATATCTATGATGTTAAACTGATTTTTGGTCAACCCTTTAAAGATGTGGCTTAACAGAAAAAAAATGGATAAGTTGGAAAAATAATTGAATCTGTCTTAGTTCAAAATAATTAATACTCTATTTGAGGAGAAGAATGTTGCACAGTCATGGATTGATTGAGTGTTTTAGTATCCATCTGTTACTGTGACACAGTGTACAGAGATGATCAATTTAAAAGGAGGAAGACCATTGCAGGAGCCAAGCTGAGCCCCAGACAGCTTCAGAAGCCTCAGTAACTGCACCCTCCCCCCTCTCCCCATGGCATGGGAACCAGGCTGGGTCCTGGACAGTTTCAGGGGCCCTGATGTACATGCCCCATGCCATCCCACTCAAACCCTTGTGGAAGCTGAGGTAAACCCCATACAGCTTCAGGAACCTCAGTGAGCTGCCCCCACCCATCCCCCAATGGCAAGGGAGCCAGGCTGAGCCCCAAACAGCTTCTGGTGCCTCGATAACCATGCCCCAAGCTCTGGATTCCTTGAAGGAGATGGACTTAACTTAACCCAAAAGGCTTCAGAAGCATTGGTCACCACACCCCGCCCCTACACCATCTCAGGAGCCACACTGAGCACCAGGACTATAGGGTCCTTGCCCCAAAACTCCCACACCATTGCAGGACTGAGGTTGAGCTCCAGAGAACCTCTGGATCTCCAAAAATGACAAAACAAAGGACCAAAATGTAATCTCAGACCTCAAACCCACACAGAACAAATCCAGGACACATCAACACAGAACAGCTTAGAAGTCATACACCTGAAATTTCTGAAATGATAGAAACTGAAGTAAAGAAACAACTCCATCAGGCCATAGAAGATATCAGATCAAAAATAATTTCTCAGGTAAAAAAAAGAAATGATAGCCATAATAAAAGAATTGCTCAGCACATTTAAAGAAGACACAGATAAAAAAAAATAGAAGAACACAGAAAAATATGACAGAAACCTTAAACAAACAATATAGGAAGGAAATAGAATGCATGAAACAAATTTAAACAGAAATTAAAAATTAACGAAATTAAAAATTCCATCAAAAGCTGGTCAAACTGGTTGAACAAAGATGAAGATAGACTTTCAGGCCTTGAAGACAGCATTGCAGCCAACAATCATGAAAGTAAGAATTTCCTAAAAATAACAAGGAACCAGGAAATAACAATTCAACAGCTGCAAGATGATGCAAAGAAAAACAATATAAGATTAATAGGTGTCAACGAAATAGCAGGGGTCAACACAAATGACATAAAAAGACTATTTGCAGAATTAATAGCAGAAAATTTCCCAAACATGGAAAAAGAATCTGACATACACTTAAGTAAGGCATATAGAACTCCAATTAACCATAACCAAAATAAATCTACACCCAGACATATAATAATCAAGATCCCAGAAATTCATCAAAGGAATGGAATATTAAAAGCTATTAGAGAAAAGAAACAGATCACCTATAAAGGAAAGCCTATCAGAATCATGGCACATTTCTCAACACAGCCATCAAATCAAGAACAGCTTGGAATGAAGTATTTCAGGTCCTAAAAGAAAGCAACCTCCAACCCCGATGGATTTACCTTGCAAAACTATCCTTCACAATTAATGGAGAAATAAAATATTTCCATGATAAAGAACAACTGAAGAAATTCAGGAGTGCCAAATGAACCTTACAAAGAATATTAAAAGATATTCTAGAAAGAGATAAAAATCACCACAACTTCAAGAACAACAATACAGGGAACCATCAAACAGAAGAAGCAAATAAACAGAGGGGAAAAGGAGGCACAGCAGGAAAATAACATAATAAATATAAGCCAATACATATCAGTTATAACCATCAATGTAAATGGTCTTGATTCACCACTCAAAAGAAGCAGACTGGCAGAGTGGGTCAAGAAACAAAATCCAACAATATACTGTATACAAGAAACACATTTAACTCAAAAGGAAATTCATAGACTGAAAATCAAAGGATGAAAAACAATACTCCATGTGACAGGAACCCAGAAAAAAGCACATGTAGTTATTCTGTTTTCAGACATCTGAACTTGAAACCAAGAACAATCAAAAGAGATAAAGAAGGTCACTACATACTTATTAGGGGAAAATTTCAAGAGGAAGAGATAACAATCATAAATGTCTATCCACCAAATACAGGATCATTAAATTATATGAGACAAATTTTAACTGACCTGAAAAATGAAAAAAACAGTAACACAATCATAACAGGGAATTTTAAAACCTCATTGTCACAAAGAGATAGGTCAATTAGACAAAAACATCAGCAAATAAATAACAGAACTAAACCAAACTTTCAACAAATGGACTTAGTAGACCTTTACAGAGTGTGCCACCCAACATCAGAACATACATTTTTTTCAGCTACACATGGGATGGTCTCCAAAATAGACCATATACTAGCACATAGAACATGCTTAAGTAAATGCAAAGGAATTAAAATTATCTCATGCATACTATTGGACTATAATGCAATGAAATTGGAAAAAAATGACAAAAGAAATTGCAAAAACTCCATAAATACATGGAAATTGAATAACACCCTCCTGAACAACTAATAGGTCACACATGAAATTAAAGAAAAATTATACAGCATTTACAATCAAACAAAAATGCAGATACAACTTATAGGAACCTGTGGATGCAATGAAAGCAGTCATCAGAGGAAAATTTATAGTGGTGAATTCCCACATCAGAAAAACAGAATCAGCACAAATAAACAATCTTACACTGCACTCCAAGTTTCTAGAAAAAAAAAGAGCAAGTCAAGCCCAAAGCTCAAAAAGGCATGAAATTATAAAGGTCAGAGCAGAAATTAGTGCAATGGAGACTAAGAAAACAATACAAAGAATTAATGAATCAAACAATTTGTTCTTTGAAAGAGAAATAAAATTGATAAACCCTTAGCCAAACTTATCAAAAAAAGGAAAGAAAAAATAAATTCATGCAATAAAGAATGAAAAGGGTGAAATCACTACAGATCTTATAGAAATTCAGATCATCAATACTGACTTCAAAAATTTTACTCTCATAGGATAGAAAACACAGAGGATATGGATAGATTCCTAGATACATATGAATTACCAAAGCTGAATGAAGAAGATATAAAAATCTTGAATAACTCAGTGTCAGCCAGTGAAATTGGAAATGTAATAAAAAATTTACCAATTAATAAAAGCCCAGGTCTTAATGGATTCACAGCTGAATTCTACAAGAAATTTTGAGAAGATTTAATGTCAATTCTTTTAAACTCTCTAATGAAATAGAAAGGGAAGGAATTCTCCTTAACTCATTCCTGGAGGAAAGTGTTATGCTGATATCAAAACCAGAAAAGGGCTCAACCAAAGCAGAGAACTATGGGCCAATATCCCTAATGAACATTGATGCAAAGATATTCAATAAAATACTAGTAAACAGAATGCATCAAGAAGATTATACACCATGACCATGTGGGATTCATCCTAGGAATGCAGGGATGATTCAATATAGGCAAATCAATAGATGTAATACACCATATCAACAGAACCAAAGACAAAAACCACATAATCATCTCCATAAATTCAGAAAAAGCTTTTGATAAAGTCTAGCACTCATTCATGATAAAAACCCTACCAAAATAGGAATAGATGGTTTTTACCTCAATCTGATCAAAACCATCTATGATGATCCAACAGCCAACATCATAATAAATGGACAAAAACTGAAAGCTTTCACTTTAAAATCAGGAAGAAGACAAGGATGTCCACTGTCACCACTCCTATTCAATATAGTTCTGGAAATATTAGCCAGAGCAATTAGACAAGAGAGAGAAATAAAAAGAATAAGGATAGGAAAGGAAAAGGTGAAATTATCATTATTCACAGATGACAAGATACTCTACAGAGAAGACCCCCAAAATTGCACCAAAAGGCTTATAGATTTAATAACCAAATTCAGTAGTGTAGCTGGACACAAAGTTAACACTGAAAATCAATGGAACAGATTAGAAGATGTAGGCACAAGTACAAACACACTCAGCCATATTATATTTGACAAAGTGGCCAAACATGTTCACTGGAAGAAAGATAGCCTCTTTAATAAATGGTGCTGGAAAAACTGGCTCTCCCCATGCCAAAGACTAAAACTAGACCTGTGTCTATTACCATGCACTAAACTAAGCTCAAAATGGATCAAGGCTCTAACTATTAAAACAAACACTAAATCTACTAGAAGAAAAAGGTAGAAATCTTGATGTCATAGGGGTAAGTAGAGAGTTCATGAACAAAACCAAACTGCATGGCAAATACTGCAAAGAATCAACAACAGGGATCTCATCTTATTGAAAAGGTTTTGCACATCAAAAGAAATCACCAACAGAGTAAAACGAAAATCCATGAATTGGGAGAAAAGTTTTAGCCAACTCTCAGACAAAGGACTTCTATCTAGAACATATTAAAAAACTTTTTAAAAATCAGAAAAAAATTCAAAGACCCTATACAAAAATGGGCATCTGAGATGAATATACATTTCTCAAATGAAGAAATACAAATGGCAAATAAATATATGAAAAAATGTTCAACATCATTGGTCACTGGAGAAATCCAAATTAAAACAACACTGAAATTCCATCTCACCCCAGAAAGAATAGCTATCATCAAGAAATCAACCAATAACAAATGCTGGAAAGGCTATGGGGGAAAAGGAACCCTTCATCACTACTGGTTGAAGTGTAGATTGGTGAAACCACTGTGGAAATCAGTGTGGAGATTCCTCACAAAACTAGGATTAGAAGTTCCACTTAACTATTCCCCTTCTGGGTATCTTCCCAGAAGAATTAAAAACATCGGACCACAGTGATATATGTGCACCCACGTTTATAGCAGCACAATCTGTCATAGTTAAATCTTGGAAACAACCCAAATGCCCACTAACTGAGGGATAGATAAAAAAGCTGTCTTATTTTTATACTATGGAATATTACTCAGCTATAAAAAAGATAAACTGGAGGCTTTTATAAGTAAATGGATGCAATTAGAGGCCATACTCATAAGTGAAATAAATCAGACCCACATGTGTAAACATCTATTATCTCCTTAGTATAAGAACTTGAAAGAGGGGCTGGGGATTTAGCTCAGCGGCAAAAGCGCCTGCCTGGCAAGCGCAAGGTCGTGAGTTCGGTTCCCGGTACCAGAGAAAAACCTAA
>NW_004956303.1:0-5549 GCF_000276665.1 Chinchilla lanigera
TTTCCTTCCTTAATTTTGGGCATCAGGTATTTTGTCCCAGCAACGAGAGAAAAGTAACAAAAACATTATGATAAAGCTTGAGCAGATTTTCATGGTTATAAAAGCCTTCTCCTTCAAATATATACACAAGATTGTTTCGGGGACAGGGTGGAAGTGGCTCACGGCAGAACACCTGCTTAGTATGTTTGAGGCTCTGGGTTCTATCCCCAGCATTCTCCTACTACACTACTTAAGCTTCCCATGGTCCCAAAGTTGGTGTGACTTTGCTTCAGGATCAGGGAGGTATAGAAGGCCACGTGCCCCCTGGCTCTCTGCGGTTATTAACCTGGCACTCCTGAGGCAAGATCTGCCCATTACGTGCCGGGCACTGCTTGAGCTCTGAGAATGCAGGGTAATTAGGATGGAAAGCGTGTCTTCCAGGTGCTTTCAACTCATGCCTTTCTACGTATAATTTACAGAGTCCTTTCCCACCTACATTATTTAATCTTTCAATAATTCTGTATGACACAGGGAGCTCTCTCTTGTTCATAGCTCCCCTTACATGTCCTTACGAAAAATACATTTCCACGAAGTAGCTTAATGGACAGGGAGTCTTGTCCTCAAAGCAGAATCCTGATGCTAATGAGCTCAGGCTCTCTTGTCTCTGTATAGCATTTTAGAAAAGATTCCATTGTATTCAGCTATTCCCAAGTATTTTATGTGCCTTGATCATTTTCAGAAAACCTTTTTCTTTGGAGCCACCGTGGGACGTTGTGAACACAATGGATTGCCACTGTTATGAGGCTTGTACCCAGACTGCCCACTGCTGATGGCCTCCTAATGGGGTCAGAATCACTTCAGTGCAGTCTTTTGTCTTGTTAGAGTGTACGGTGGATGACTGCGCCATTAGCAGAACACAGGTGTTCCTGACACATATTCTTTATTTCCACTGCATGTTTTATGTATGAATTTAAGGCTCTCTGTGTACTTATACACACTATATATAGAGCACATACACTTGAGATGTAATGTCATCTCTGAGTTTCCTCATTAAAAAGCAAGCATGTCGTGGGAACTCTTTTCCTTTCCTTTTTCTTTTCTTTTCTTTCTTTTTCTTTTGTCTTTTTGAGACAGGGTCTCCCTGTGCAGGTAAGGCTGGCCTTGAACTTACTTTATAGCCTAGGCTGGCCTTAAACTAACAGCGATCCTTCTGCCTCAGCTTCCTGAGTACTGGGATTACAGGTATGCGCCACCATGTCCAGCCTGGGAACTCTTTATCTTGGTTGAATTTCTTTTTTCTTTTTGGTACTGGGAATTGAACTCATGACCTTGTGCTTGCCAGGTACGTGCTGTACCACTGAGCTGTATCCCCAGGCCCTTATTTGAATTTCTAAAAATCAGCTGCATGGAGGTAATAACTCCAGCACTTAAAACTTTTCAAGGTCCAAGACAGTTGTGGAGTTTTTGTATTAGAAACTCCCACATGTGATGAAACTACATAAAAAGGAAGGCAAGGGGAATACAGTTGCCTTGAGTAAGAGTAGTGATGGGGGGCATGTGGTTAGATGTGCATTATAACTCCAGGCCTGACTTCTGTTTGGTGGTGGATTTGTGGTTAACATTACATTATTAAAGATACTATGTAGAACCAGGTCATGTGTCACTCATAATGAGACCATGTTATATGTCAATATATGTACCTGAAATCCAACAAGGCTGAGTAAGGTAAAAATAAAAATGTCTTTCATTTGATCAACTTGCAAACTAGTCTTTTAGGCCAGGATTACACATCTGGTATGGTAGTGTGCTAGTAGATAGGAACTGCTTAACGATTGGTGCTGTATCGTCCTTCACTCCAGGTGCTCGTTCATGGCCCCCTGCCGCAGTGTTTCCAATGAAAGAGAAGGCAAGCAGCAGTCTTTTTCACTTCCCTCCAGGAGATTTGCCTTTATTTTTGCTCTTTCCAAAGAGTTTTATGTACAGGGACTCTTTGGAGCATTTAGTTAAAAGAGTTTTACAGAAAGGTTCTTAGGACTATTTAATTGACCAACAGCTGCCGTATATTTTATCCTCATTCCAGTTGCTCTGTGGCGAACTATTTCCCTGTGTGTAGTAGGCCCGGTAATCCTGACCTGGCATAAAGGTCCAAGTTCGCTTCTACTTTATTAGAATCAGAGCTTGAGCGCTGAGAAGTAGAGGATATGCGATGGAGATCATTTAGGTCATGTAATAGATTCATTCAAGAAATATTTAATGGAGCCACAGATGGGCAGGGGTGCATACCTGTAATCCCAGCACTCCGAGAGGCTGAGGCAGAAAGATGGAAAGTTAGAGCCTAGCCTGAACAACTTAGTGACTTAGCAAGACCCTGCCTCAAAATAAAAAATAGAAAAGAGCACGGTATGTAACTCAATGGGGAGGTTTAATCCCCTGTACTGTCCCCTAAAAGCATTAAAAAAAAAGCAGACACTGGTACCTGACACAGTGTCTTCTTAGCTCCTATGGCGAAGGACAGACTTAGCTCCTACAGTGAAGCTTGCATTGTAGTAGAGAAGAGAAATGATGGATAATCCAATATGCAATCATAACATATAATTCTATGGAAAGGAGTTATGACTGTGCCCAAGAAAGATTTCCTGATAAAGCACCATTGAAACCAAGCAGCTTGAAAGGGGAGATGTAGGAGCCATGAAATGAGTTGGAGAAAGGGCCTTCTAGACATTGGGAAGAGCAAAGGGTCTGAGACCGGAAGAACCCTGACTTGGGAGACACAAGAAAAACCAGGGAAGGGTGGAGGAGAATCAATGAAAGGGAGAAGAAGGCAGGGGCTGGTTCATCTAAAACACTATGAGCCCTGGTGAGGAGTCTAGATCATATTCTAAGGGTAACGGAAAGTTACAAAAGGTGCATTAATCTGTTTTCTGTTACTGTAATGAAATACCTGAGGCTCACCTCTTTTATCAAGAGACTTCTTTAAATCACAGTTCTGGAGAGTCAAAGGCCTGACCCTGGCATCGTCTCAGCTCTGGTGAGGACTTCGTGGTGGAAGGCATTATAATGGCAAGAACACATTTGAGAGAGGTCACATGGAGAGGCAGGAAGCCAGAGGTAGGGGAGGTGCCAGATCATGCTTTTATACCAATCCCTCTTGAAGGAAATAATCCAGGGTCCCAGAAGGACTGCCTTAGTCACTTCTAAGGGCAGCACCCCCAGTGACCTTTCACTGGATCCACCTCTTAACATCGCCACCCTGGGGACCATGCTGCTAACATTTGAAACCTTGAGGACAAACCACATCCAAACTACAGCAGAGGGTGTGAAGAGGGAGGATGCTGCAGCCCCGTTACTGTGGTGCAGATTCCTCTGGCTGCTCTGCAAGAATGGAAATTATGAGGCAAGGATGAAGCAGGGATAAGTTGCAGGCACAAAGGTGAGAGGTGATATCAGTGGGGTGTATGAGTTTCCTGTTGCTGCCATAACAAGTTATCACAGATTTACTGACTTGAAACACACAGGTTTATTATCTTGCAGTATCAGAAGTCAGAACTGTTAAAACCAAAGTGTCACCTCAGGTGCAATTTTTCTGAGCTCTAACGGACAATCCTTCCCTTGCCTTTTCCAGCTCTGGACCTAGGGGCTGCCTACATTCCTTGGCTTTTGGCCCCCTTCTGCATCAGAGCTAACAGTGTAGCAATTTCAACTCCTTCCAGTCAGCCAGGCAGCTCCCTTTCTTCCAGCCTCTCCAACTCTGCAACTCTTTTCTCTGTCCTGCTTCCAGCATCACAGCACTGTCCCTGACCCTGACCTTCCTATGTCCCCCTTATACATATCCTTGTGATTTCACTGGGTCCATCTGGATAACCCACCTCAACATGCACAACTGAATCCCACCTGCAATGTCCCTCCTACCACGTAGAGTAACATAGTCATAGGAGCCAGAGATTTGGACTTGATGACTTTGGGGGCTGTTATTCAGCTGATATATGAGCACTAGAGTGGGGTAGTGGAAGGAAAGTGGATAGAATGGAGATGTGTCTTGAAGGTAGACTTCTGAAAGGTCACAGGAGGGAGAGGAAGGAGCAAGCATGATTCAGGGTTTGGCTTGGGTAACTGGATGGGCTGGCTGCGTGTGTGTGCAGGCCTAGAAGAGCAAATGGGAGATGCACTTTTCCCCTTCGATATACTTAATTCACATAGCTGCTATTATTAGGAGACGTACAATGGAGAAACATTAACCAACACCTGCCACGCCTGTTCTTTTTTTTTTTTTTTGTATTGGGAATCGAGCTCATGATCTTGCACTTGCCAGGCAGGCGCTGTGCTGCTGAGCTAAATCCCCAGCCCACCAGCTTGTTCCTTAAAGAGGGATCATCCTCCTTGGGCCATAAGAAGTCTACTCCCCAGTGCCCTCTCTCCCCACAGTGCACATTCTTGTGTTCCCACAGACGGGGACAGCCACTCTGTATGCTTAAGCCCAAAGTAACAGTCAGACTGCTGATAGTAACCTAAGGCAGGGATTAATGGTTCCTAAAATTGGGGACCATTAAAAAAATTAAAGAATTGTGTACAGAAAAGGACACAAATTCAAAGTCCACTGCTTGATTAATTGTCACAATTGCACACACCTTTATCATCCGCTCCCTCCTAGACCAAAAAACAATGTTAGGGGACCCAGGAGCCCGCTTCTCTCAGGCGGCCCTGTAAGCCGTGAATGTGTGGACGAAGGCTGCTAGAACAGAAATAAGCTCATTCTGGTAAATCTGACTCTAATTTTCCTGGACTGAGCACCAATCAGTTTTCCTCTTCTCTGCCCTGAGATTCGGATTTACCATCAATGGCCTTTGCCCCGGGCTCGGGAGCTTCTCTTGCTGTCCTTAGCTCACCTGGCTGGAAATCACCACCTGGGCCACCCCATTTCAGACATGAGGGCAGTGACACGGGCCACGGAGATGCCACGAGAAAGCAGCCCGAACGGCAGAGCAGTAGGATTCAGAGGGAAGGCGCACCCCCTGCCCAGCCGGCCTTATCTTATGACATCTGGGGACTGCCACTCTGCCCAGCTGCCGTGGCATATGGAGGGCCCCGTGAGAGGCCCACAAACGGCACAGCTATGTTTGCAGCTTCTCACGCATGAGGAGCTTGGAAGAATGTTCCACAGCAGCCTCAGGGAGGAAGTTGCTGATGAATAGAGCAGCTTGTGCGCATGGACTGAGGTCTCTCTTCCCCTGGGCTCACGGTAGCCGCAAGGTCTCGACGTGCCTTCTGCATCACACCCTGCCCTCTTCAAATAGAAGCACCTCCTTTTTTCCAGCACCAGGGATACAGCAGGGATTGGGGTACACGTGCTCTGTGCTCTACCAGAGCCCCATCACTGGCAGGAGAGAGGCCTCACAAACTAAGGGACACAGTGAGGATGAGCAACATAATTTGCAGGGCCCATGTTCCAACACTGTTAAGAATTTCAGGCCAGGGGGCTGGGGATTTAGCTCAGCGGCAAAGCGCCTGCCTGGCAAGTCCAAGGTCATGAGTTCGGTTCCCGGTACCGGAGAAAAACCAAAAAAAAAAAAAAA
>NW_004956304.1:0-5549 GCF_000276665.1 Chinchilla lanigera
GACCTTGCACTTTCTGGGCCGGTGCTTTGCCACTGAGCTAAACTCCCAGCCCCTAAAAAAATAAATATTAACATTCTGAATATGAATAAGCTCTCTGTCTTTGTTGGTCTTACAGAGGGTGGGGTGTCAGTGTACAAAATGCACAGATATATGTACAATTTTTAGTTATTTCTAACATTTTTCATTACTTTGTCTTAGTTTGCCTTTATTTGGGGAATTTTCAAATAAATACAAAAGCATTGAGAATAATATAATGGCACCAGGTCCCCATTACCAGCTCCCAGTTATGAATGCTCAGATAATGTTCTATAAACCTGCTCCACTTTTTTTCTAGCTCACTTTAAAGCAAATTTCAGACATCAGAAGAACCTCTTTGAAGACAACAATATGTAACACAACAACCATTGTTAATTTCCTATCATCTTTTTTTGGAATTCTGTATCATTTCTATTGTTTTTGTGTTGTTTTGCTTTTGCCTTTGTTTTTGTTACGTTGTTTTTGTTCCTTTCTCTTTAGAATAAAAACGGTATTAGAAAACCTTCTGCTGAAATGTTAGTTTCTATTCCTAACTTTTCTAAATTTGTGATTTGATATATAGAACATTATATCAACAATACATTCCATGTAATTAGATCCGTTCATTATTAGCTTTCGATACTAGTTGGCCTTTAGTTTCCTACACTCACTTCAAAAGGTGCTTTCACATTAGAAAAGCAATTCTACTTTATTCTAATTTTTCCCACACAAATCCTAAAAAGAAATATGCCTGTGTTTCTGCAATAAGGCTCCCCAAACCTACCTAGGTCCCAGTCACAGGGACAGGTTTATGTTACCTCATGTGAGTCAGGTGTTCAAATCAGAATCCAAACAAGGTTTATTATTATCATTTTTAAATCACTATGGATCTATAGTTATTACTCCCTTTACATTTTGTATTATTTTTCTTTTTTGCATCTTTTAATCCTTTTTCCTCACTAATCTTTCCAAATATGTGCCAGTTTTGGTTTTGTTAATATTCTTTATTGTTCTCTAGGGTATTGCTCTGATTTTTTATGACAAAATGTCATAATTTACCACTTTAACTATTTTTAAGTGCACAGTTTAGGGGCATGAAGTACATTCACAATGTTGTGTGACCATAACTAGTATCCATTTCCAGAAGTTAGAAATAAACTACTTTAAGTGACTTGGTTCTTCAAGAACTGCCCCCATACAATGAATGGAGATTTCAGAATAGATATTTACAAACTCATTAGAAGTTTCCAATATCATGACAATTTTTAAAGCTGTGACCCAATTCACTGGCAGGTAACCTTAAGTGGTATTTAAATGTCATTTACAAGAACGATGTATACCTGCATTAAAACTTCATACAAATAAATGTCAAAGCTCCACACTGGGGTAGAATCCTAATAGATATTGATCTTTTCTATTTAACAGCTTATCAAACACCATCATTTACTAATGAAATTCCTGGTTTCATCCCAAGGCTCATAGAATTATAAAGCTGTTGATAAAGATTAACTCACTGATGAATGGCATCTCAATTTATAAGAGCTGGTTTACTCCCTGAAATGTTTCCAACCCATAAACAGTCGCAAAGTCACTTAGCCATTTTCCTTGCTGTTATTATTAATTAGAAATGAGACAATCAATTCTTGGGAGTACAACTAGAAAGCTGATGGCATTCTTCATTGAAAATGTATTGGGACAGAAACAATTAGCAAAAAATGGAACTTAATTAAAATAAACATTTGGTAATTAAAACAAATAATTGCCCTCTAGTTCTACTGTCAAGATAAAATGCATGCTTTTTCTAACTAAAAATTTATTCAAGGATATCAAGAGGATAAGAAACCAGATATGCTGACTGTACAGACCATCTCACATGAAATCTGGTTTATGGCATCACAATTCACCATCTTAGAAAATGTGAGAGACCTAGTCTGTAATAGGAAGGTCATGAAGTACTATGACAAATGGACCTGCCCAAAATGAGATTATTTTATGATTGAAAAAATTAATAGGATTGAGAAGAAGAGGAAATAGAAGTAATCCTATTTTTACATCCCATCCAAATATGAAGATAGCATTGGAAAACTTTCATGAGGAATAAACTATGAAATTGCTTTCATGGTATATGAACATCATGGTCACTGCTAGTCTGTCATAATATTCTTTAAGGGATGTTTTATTCCAGTACTGTAGATTCCAGCTCTTGGCTGATAAGAGCCTAGAAAACATCAGCATGAATTAAACATGGAAGGGTCACAAAACTCTGAATGAAACAAGTACTTTGCCTTCTATTTATACAATTAAAATGAAGCATTATTTTATAAAATCTTTCTCAGAGATAAAAAAAAAATAAAGCAGCTTTGCAGAGGAGTAAACAAAGATGCCTCAAATGCAATTTCCTTAACTAAACAGGAAATAGAGAAGATGGATGGTTGAACAGTTTTACTTCTGCAACTGATCTTCTTAATTTGTAGAAGAACAAGTAAGACAGCTCTAGAGCCAAGGCCTTAATCTTTCACTGATGAAATGTGTGAATGTTTATCATGCATTGGCATTACACTAGATACAATAGGGATAAAACAAACATCTTTCCTTCTTCCTGAAACTTACATCCTCAAAAAAGAGACAAATGACAGATAAATAGACACATTTTTTAAGTAACACTCACAACCCAAGTTAGGAGTGTTATATTTTTATGATATACCAGCACATATATTGCTTCAAATGAGCTTATTCTCGTATATGCTTTGGTTTTGATTTTGACATCAAACCATGTCAAAATATTCCACAAAATGATTTCATGTCATAATATTCCACAAAAATGTATGCTTTTTTGCATTTGAAAAGATAATAAATACTATCTTGGAGAGTGAGATTTTAGGCACTGGAAAACACCAACAAACCTTTCTAAGTTCAGGTCTTCTAGCAAAGTTAGCAGCACTATTCAGAATCACATGTTAAAATTGCCAATTTAGGGATGTATTTTGACCACAAAACTTGTTTCTTATAATGCCACTCATAAGACCTGTAACACAGCACACAGTGTATGTGAGCATTAACATCAATGTCCCTTTATGCATAAGGAGGAGTGACCTGGAGAAGCAGACAGGATCACGAATACCATTCATAATGCCTTGGCAGCAACAAACAGGACAACCACTTCTTTCCTGCTTGTCCCAGTTTCCTGAATGTCAGACCCAAACTTTGCACATGTCAGATTTCCTGATCTTACACTTCAGTTGAGTAATTTCCATGGATTTCTTCGAACCAGTAACATCTTTATGTGGATTCCTAAGTGTTAATTTTTTTACAATTATTATACAATTTTTTCACATGTTTTGATTCCTTGGCTTTTTTTTTTTTTTCAATATCCAGATTTGGGAACAAGGCTTTTGTCAGAGATTGAACCCAGAGTCTTCACACTGAGCTACAGCCACAGATCTTCTTTTTTTAAGATAGGTTCTCACCAAATTGCTAAATTGTCAAGAGGTGGGGTTGGTTTTGAGATCCTCCTCCCTCAGCCTCCCTGAGTGCTAGGATTATAAATATGACCACCAAACCCAGATCGAAATCTAGAATCTAAAAAACAAAAACCAATTACCAAGAGTTACAAGGAAAGATTCTTGCATGGAAATACTAAGGCTGATTAAGACTAATCAGTGAACAGGCAATCAAAAAAAATGGAAGAGCTTTTTGGATTCCCCATGCTGTAGTAAAACACTTCATGCAGAGCTTTACAACATGCTAAGAAATTCCTCAAGATCATCAAGATTCCAAGATGACTCAGAGAACATACAGGGAAAAAAAGAAGAGTTAGAAAAGATCTGGATCCTAAGCATGTCCACTTCCATCTGATGTCTTCAGCAGGTGGTAACAGCTTTGAGGGGAAATGGTTTTCAGTATGAAACAAACTCTGTGGGAAACACACAGCACTATACAGGGAACATACAATATTCTTCCAGTTTAAATAAAATCCTTGTAAAAGCAAGATCCTGGCCTTACTGCTCACCCTGAAAATTGATGTTCACTAGATTTAATCTTCTTGGATTGGATCTGCTGCCCACCCTCGCCCGGTCCTCCAAGCTACACACTAGTGCATTAAATATCTTCTTTCTGAAATCAAGTTGCATTGCTGTAAAAGCTTATGAGTGATCAGTTTGCTTTCACTATTTTGTTTTTGACCGTGGTCCAGGACCCAACTAAGCAGCCACAGGATCTGTTGGGCTAGAGAGAAAAAGGAAAGAGTGTGCCAATTTAGAGCTATTATCCTTAATGCCTAATTGGGCCATTAAAATCTGGCAACTGATTTAGGGTATTCTAGTCAGGAATTCACAGCCAAGAAACAAGAAAACTGCAGAACAAGTAAGTTGTAGCTACAGCACAACTTACAGCTATACACAACTAGTAAGTTGTAGCTGCAGCATTTGAAGTCAGTGTCTCAGTCCGTATGCACTATAAAATCTGTCTATACAATCTCTCTACCATCAAAGACAACACATTCGGTTCCCGGTACCAGAGAAAAACCAAAAAAAAACAAAACAAAACAAAAAAAAAAAAGACAACACAGCATCAGAGGCATATTTCACACTGCATTTATTTATTTATTTATTTATTTATTGGGGTTTTTTTTTTTTCCAGTACCGGGAATCAAACTCATGACCTTGTGCTTGCCAAGCAGGCACTGTGCCACTGAGCTAAATGCCCAACCCCTTTCACACTGCATTTAGAGGTAAGAAACTGTACATAAAGATAAGGATAGAGATGCTTATGAAGTGAACTACTGTAGTAAGAGAGGGCACTGAATGGCACTACAGACACCTAAGTTTCTCAGTCCCTAAGTTGGCAGGAAAGACTGAGCTTTGAGGTTTATTGAGAGAAAGTTCATGGTTCTGTCATGTACTTTTCAACTTCTTACTTCATCGCAAAGGCTAAGGAATGTTGTTACAAAGTGGTCAAGTTACAGGGCTATAGTCCCAAGAAATGAGACTTCCATAGGGGTTAAAGTAAAAATGCTGGACTTACATTAGATAACGCTTTTTCTTCTCAGCTGCACATAGGATGTTCTCTAAAATAGACCATATACCAGCACATAGAATATGCTTAAGTAAATGCAAAGGAATTGAAGTTATCCCATGCATGTTATCTGACCATAGTGCAATGAAATTGGAAATTACCGACAAAAGAAACTGCAAAAACTTCATAAACATATGGAAATTAAATAACACCTTTTGAACAACCAATGACTCACAGCTGAAATTAAGGAAGATATTAAACAATATTTACAATCAATCAAAAATGTAAATACAACTTACCAGAACCTGTGGGACGTGATGAAAGCAGTCCTTAGAGGGAAATTTATAGCAGTGAATTCCCACGTGAGGAAAACAGAACAAGAACAAACAAAAAACCTAATGCTGCACCTTAAGCTTCTAGAAAAAGAAGAGCAAGTCAAACCCAAAGCCCAAAGAAGGCAGGAATTATAAAGATCAGAGCAGAAATTAGTGCAATGGAGACTAAGAAAACAATACAAAGAA
>NW_004956305.1:0-1262 GCF_000276665.1 Chinchilla lanigera
AACCAACACTTTGATTCATTAATTCTTTATGTTGTTTTTTTTAATGTCCACTGTTTTAATTTCTACCCTGAACTTTATAATTTTCTATCTTCTTTGGGCTTTGGGTTTGACTTGCTCTGTTTTTTTCCTAGAAACTTGAGGTGAAGCATAAGATTGTTTATTTGTACTCACTGTGTTTTCTAAGGTGGGAATTCACTGCTATAAATTTCCCTCTGAGGACTGCTTTCGTTGCATCCCACAGATTCCTGTATGTTGTATCTATATTTTTGTTTGATTGTAAATAGTGTTTAATTTCTTCTTTAATTTCATTTGTGACCCATTGTTGTCCAGGACGGTGTTATTTAATTTCCATGTGTTTATGGAGTTTTTGTGACTTCCTTTGTCATTGATTTCCAACTTCTTTGCACTATGGTCTGATAATATGTGTGGGATAATTTCAATTCCTCTGCATTTACTTAAGCATGTTCTATGGCCTAGCATATAGTTTATTTTAGAGAACATTTCATGTGCAGGTGAGAAGAATATGTATTCTGATCCTGTTGGATGGAACACTATGTAAAGGTCTACCAAGTCCATTTGTTCACAAGTTTGTTTAAGTTCTGTTATTTCTTTGCTGATTTTTTGTCAAGTTGATCTGTCTTTTTGTGACAATGGAGTGTTAAATTCTCCTGTTATGACTGTGTTGCTGCTTATTTCATTTTTCATGTGTGTTAAAATTTGCCTTATATAGTTGTGTGCTCATGTAATTGGTGCATAGATGTTTATGATTGTTATCTCTTCCTCTTGAGGTTTTCCCCTCAAGTATGTAGTGACCTTCTTTATCTCTTTTAATTATTCTTGGTTTGAAGTTCAAGTTGTCTGCAAACAGAATAGCTACTCCTGCTTTTTTCTGGGTTCCTGTCACATGGAGTATTGTTTTCCATCTTTTAATTTTCAGTCTACAAATTTCCTTTTGAATGAAATGTGTTTTTTTTTTTTTCTGGTACTGGGATTCGAATTCACGACCTTGCACTTGCCAGGCAGACGCTGTGCCACTGAGCTAAATACCCAGCCCCCTGAAATGTGCTTTTTCTATACAGCATACAGTTGGATTTTGTTTCTTGATCCATTCTGCCAGTCTGCTTCTTTTGATTGGTGCATTGAGACCATTTACATTGATAGTTATAACTGATTTGTATTTGCTTATCTTTGTAATGTTATTTTCTGCTGTTGGGTCCTCCTTTTTCCCTCTGTTTAATTGCTTGCTTTGCTTGGTGGTTCTT
>NW_004956305.1:1972-2973 GCF_000276665.1 Chinchilla lanigera
CATTCTAGTTCTTTTCTATATTGTTCACTCAAGGTTTCCATAAGTTGTCTATGCTCCTCTATTTTCTTATCAATGCCTTCTTTGGATATGCTGCATAGTTCTTTCATTATTGTTGTCATTTCTTTTTTTTACCTGAGATATTATTTCTGATCTGATGTCTTCTATGGCCTGATGGAGTTGTTTCTTTACTTCAGTTGCTATCATTTCAGAAATTTCAGGTGTATGATGTCCAGGCTCTTCTGTGTTGATGTCTCCTGGACTTGTTCTTGGTGATGTAGAGGTCTGAGATTGCATTTTTCTCCTTCGTTTTGTCAATTTTGACGATCCAGAGGTTCCCTGGAGCTCAGCCTCACTTGCATGATTGTGTGGGAGTGGCAGGGTGGGGTCTGAAGACACGCAGTGTTCAGTGTGGCTCCTGTGCTGGTGTGTGGTGGCAAGGTGGGTTCCCAGATGCTCATGAAACTTTCTTGCCTTCAGTTGGTTCCCAGGCCAGTGAGGAAGGGGTGGGGGAGGCTCACTGGAGTTCTTAAAGCTGTCTGGGGTTCAGCTCGGCTTCCAGAAGGGTGGGAGGGATGCAGGTCTTGGTCACCAAGGCTTTAGATGTTGCCCAAGACCCAGCCTAGTTTCCATGCCAGCAGGGGAGGGGTGAGGGTGCAGTCCTCCAGGCTGCTGACTCTGTCCATGTTTCAGCTGGGCTCCCACAGTGGTCTGGGTCATGCTGAGAGTGACCACTGAGGCCCTGGAAGGTGTCTAGGGCTCTACCTGCCTGACATACTAGTGGGGGCGGTGTGGGCGCATCTCACTGGAGTTCCTGAAGATGTCCAGGATTCAGCCTGGGGCCCACAGGCATGCTAAAGGTTCGAGGAGTGGACCCCAAGGTCCTAGAAGGTGCCCAGGGCTCTGTCTGCCTTGCACACTAGTCTTGGAGTTGCAGTGGTGGCTCACTGGGGTTCCTGAAGATGTTCAGGGCTCAGCCCAGCACCTGTAGGCATGCTAGGGGC
>NW_004956305.1:4028-5261 GCF_000276665.1 Chinchilla lanigera
AACACTCTGTAGACAACTACAAAGTTCATTTGTTCAAAAGTTGGGTTCATTTCTAATATTTCATGGTTGATTTTTTTGTTTAATTGATCATTGTATTTGTGACAGTGGGGTATTGAAATCTCCCATTACAATTGTATTAGTGCTTATTTGATTATTCATGCCTGTTAATTTGTACTTTATATAATTGCATGCACTGGTATTTGGTGCATATATATTTATGATTGTTATCTTTTCCTCTTGGATTCTTCCCTTTACAAGGATATAGTGACCTTCTTTATCTCTCTTAATCAATCTTTGCTTGAAAACCACTTTGTCTGAAAATAGAATAGCTACCTCTGCTCTTTTTCAGGTTCCTGTCACATGGAATATTATTTTCTATTCTTTAACTTTTAGTCTATGAATTTTTTTGAATTAAATATGTTTCTTATATGTAGCATATTGTTCGATCTTATTTTTTGGTCCATTCTGCCAATTTGTTTCTTTTGATTTGTGAATTGAGACTATTAACATTAATGATTATAACTGTATTGACTTATGCTTGTCATGTTATTTTCCTGTTTTGGGCTCCCTTCCCCCCCTTTGTGTAATTGTTTGCCTTGCCTGGTGGATTCATTCTGTTGGGGTTAATGGAGTTGTAATCCTTGTTGTCTCTTTCTAGAATGTCCTTCAAAACATTTTTAGAGTACTGTTTTGTTGTTCATGAATTTCCTCAGGTGTTCTTTTCATGGAAATATCTCATTTCTCTATCAATTTTGAAAGAAAGTTTTGTGTGGGACATCAATCTAGGTTGGTCGTTGTTTTCTTTTAGTGCTTGAAATACTTCACTCCAAGCTCTCCTTGATTTGAGGGTTTGTGGTGAGAAGTCCACTGTAATTGTGTTGGGCTTTCCTTTATAGGTGATTTGTTTCTTTTCTCTAATGGCTTTCAGTACTCTGTTCATGTGTCGAATTTCTGCCTTGTTGTAAATGTTTTTTGATCATGGCTAATTGGAGTTTTATATCCCTCACTTATTATATGTCAAATACTTTTTTCCTGCCAGGAAAGTTTTCTGCTATGATGTCTGTGAACTGTTTTTTTTTTTTTAAATGTCATTTGCACTATCTCCTACTTTTTCATTGACTTCAATCAATCTTTCCCCCCCAATCTCATGTTATTTCTCTTTGCATCTCTAACAGCTGTTGGATTGCTTTCCCATGGTCCCTTGCTATTTTAAGAAATCTTTCTTTTCATGAT